>NC_084739.1:6791742-6849242 GCF_033978785.1 Entelurus aequoreus | reverse complement strand
TCAGATATTTTTCTGTATTTTTTGATACTTTTCTACATAAAGGGGACCACAAAAATTTGCATCATTGGCTTTTTTGGCTGCTAATAATGTAGTAGTGTTGTCCCGATACCATTATTGTGGTACCGGTACCGGTACCAAAATGTATTTTGATACTTTTCAGTACTGTTCGATACTTTGCTAATAAATAAAGGGGACCACTAAAAAATACATTATTGGCTTTATTTGCTGCTAATAATGTAATAGTGTTGTCCCGATACCAATATTTTGGTACCGGTATCGGTACCAAAATGTATTTTGATACTTTTCGGAACTGTTCGATACTTTGCTAAATAAAGGGCACCACAAAAAAAGGCATTATTTTCTTTATTTGCTGCTAATAATGTAGTAGTGTTGTCCCGATACCAATATTTTGGTACCGGTACCGGTACCAAAATGCATTTTGATACTTTCCGGTACTGTTCGATACTTTGCTAAATAAAGGGCACCACAAAAAAAGGCATTATTGGCTTTATTTGCTGCTAATTATGTAGTAGTGTTGTCCTGATACCAATATTTTGGTACCGGTACCGGTACCAAAATGCATTTTGATACTTTCCGGTACTGTTCGATACTTTGCTAAATAAAGGGGACCACAAAAAAATTGCATTATTGGCTTTATTTGCTGCTAATAATTTAGTAGTGTTGTCCCGATACCAATATTTTGGTACCGGTATCGGTACCAAAATGTATTTTGATACTTTTCGGTACTGTTCGATACTTTGCTAAATAATGGGGACCACAAAAAAAGGCATTATTGGCTTTATTTGCTGCTAATAATGTAGTAGTGTTGTCCCGATACCAATATTTTGGTACCGGTACCGGTACCAAAATGCATTTTGATACTTTTCGGTACTATTCGATACTTTGCTAAATAAAGGGCACCACAAAAAAAGGCATTATTGGGTTTATTGGCTGCTAATAATGTAGTAGTGTTGTCCCGATACCAATATTTTGGTACTGATACCAAAATGCGTTTTGATACTTTTCGGTACTGTTCAATACTTTGGCTAAATAAAGGGCACCACAAAAAAAGGCATTATTGGGTTTATTGGCTGCTAATAATGAAATAGTGTTGTCCCGATACCAATATTTTGGTACTGATACCAAAATGCGTTTTGATACTTTTCGGTACTGTTCAATACTTTGGCTAAATAAAGGGCACCACAAAAAAAGGCATTATTGTCTTTATTTGCTGCTAATAATGTACTAGTGTTGTCCCGATACCAATATTTTGGTACCGGTATCAGTACCAAAATGTATTTTGATACTTTTCGGTACTGTTCGATACTTTGCTAAATAAAGGGCACCACAAAAAAAGGCATTATTGGGTTTATTGGCTGCTAATAATGTAGTAGTGTTGTCCCGATACCAATATTTTGGTACTGATACCAAAATGCGTTTTGATACTTTTCGGTACTGTTCAATACTTTGGCTAAATAAAGGGCACCACAAAAAAAGGCATTATTGTCTTTATTTGCTGCTAATAATGTACTAGTGTTGTCCCGATACCAATATTTTGGTACCGGTATCAGTACCAAAATGTATTTTGATACTTTTCGGTACTGTTCGATACTTTGCTAAATAAAGGGCACCACAAAAAAAGGCATTATTGGCTTTATTTGCTGCTAATAATGTAGTAGTGTTGTCCTGATACCAATATTTTGTTACCGGTACCGGTTCCAAAATGCATTTTGATACTTTTCGGTACTGTTCGATACTTTGCTAAATAATGGGGACCACAAAAAAAGGCATTATTGGCTTTATTTGCTGCTAATAATGTAGTAGTGTTGTCCTGATACCAATATTTTGGTACCGGTACCGGTACCAAAATGTATTTTGATACTTTTCTGTATTTTTTGATACTTTTCTAAATAAAGGGGGCCACAAAACATTGCATTATTGGCTTTATTTGCTGCTAATTATGTAGTAGTGTTGTCCTGATACCAATATTTTGGTACGGGTACCGGTACCAAAATGCATTTTGATACTTTCCGGTACTGTTCGATACTTTGCTAAATAAAGGGCACCACAAAAAAAGGCATTATTGGCTTTATTTGCTGCTAATTATGTAGTAGTGTTGTCCTGATACCAATATTTTGGTACCGGTACCGGTACCAAAATGCATTTTGATACTTTCCGGTACTGTTCGATACTTTGCTAAATAAAGGGGACCACAAAAAAATTGCATTATTGGCTTTATTTGCTGCTAATAATTTAGTAGTGTTGTCCCGATACCAATATTTTGGTACCGGTATCGGTACCAAAATGTATTTTGATACTTTTCGGTACTGTTCGATACTTTGCTAAATAATGGGGACCACAAAAAAAGGCATTATTGGCTTTATTTGCTGCTAATAATGTAGTAGTGTTGTCCCGATACCAATATTTTGGTACCGGTACCGGTACCAAAATGCATTTTGATACTTTTCGGTACTATTCGATACTTTGCTAAATAAAGGGCACCACAAAAAAAGGCATTATTGGGTTTATTGGCTGCTAATAATGAAATAGTGTTGTCCCGATACCAATATTTTGGTACTGATACCAAAATGCGTTTTGATACTTTTCGGTACTGTTCAATACTTTGGCTAAATAAAGGGCACCACAAAAAAAGGCATTATTGTCTTTATTTGCTGCTAATAATGTACTAGTGTTGTCCCGATACCAATATTTTGGTACCGGTATCAGTACCAAAATGTATTTTGATACTTTTCGGTACTGTTCGATACTTTGCTAAATAAAGGGCACCACAAAAAAAGGCATTATTGGCTTTATTTGCTGCTAATAATGTAGTAGTGTTGTCCTGATACCAATATTTTGTTACCGGTACCGGTTCCAAAATGCATTTTGATACTTTTCGGTACTGTTCGATACTTTGCTAAATAATGGGGACCACAAAAAAAGGCATTATTGGCTTTATTTGCTGCTAATAATGTAGTAGTGTTGTCCTGATACCAATATTTTGGTACCGGTACCGGTACCAAAATGTATTTTGATACTTTTCTGTATTTTTTGATACTTTTCTAAATAAAGGGGGCCACAAAACATTGCATTATTGGCTTTATTTGCTGCTAATTATGTAGTAGTGTTGTCCTGATACCAATATTTTGGTACGGGTACCGGTACCAAAATGTATTTCGATACTTTTCTGTAATTTTTGATACTTTTCTAAATAAAGGGGACCACAAAAAATTGCATTATTGGCTTTATTGGCTGCTAATAATGTCGAAAGTGTTTTCCCGATACCAATATTTTCGTACCGGTACCGAAATGCATTCTGATACTTTTCAGTACTGTTCGATACTTTGCTAAATAAAGGGGACCACAAAAAAAAGGCATTATTGGCTTTATTGGCTGCTAATAATGTAGTAGGGTTGTCCCGATACCAATATTTTGGTATCGTATTTTAGGCCGAAATGCGTCCATTTTCTGTCTACACACTGTGTCTGCTTATATGTACTCTGTGATTGTGCGCTGGCGAACATGCTCCTCTGCTCGTAAAACCAGCAATGACACGTTTTTAGATGCGGTATAGTACCGAATATGATTCATTAGTATCGTGGTACTTTACCAATACCGGTATACTGTACAACCCTATAATGTAGCCATAAGAAGATGACTTGTGGCCGAGCAGCAGGATTGGAGAGTTAGGGTTAGGGTTAGGGTTAGGGCAGGCCTGGCCCTAACCAATCTGGCGCCCTAGGCAAGATTTTAGGTGGCGCCTTGTGTATATACTCACAAGAAACTGAATAGCTTTGTCTTTTACCTTTTTTTTTACTTAAAGAAAGCAAATTAACATATGATATGACAATGTTATGTTATGATTATCTTTAACCGAATCACAGCAGTGCTCAAATTAAAAAACAGCATTCTCTCTCATGTGTTATTGCTTAATTAACATTAATGATGTGCACTTTAACAACTAGGCTTACAACTATACCTAATATATAAAGGAGTGGAAAAGTGACTATTACCTGCAGGGCAAACATTAGCTAACCAGAAGGCAATAACAATGTAAACAAAAAACACCTGCTTAAAAGATCTAATACAAATGTCCCTGAGGAATGTAAGGTGGGAGTACTGTAATTACCTAACGTTACATTATTATTTTCCATAACAATTTAGCCTCCTCCACAATATTAACCCGACGTTAAAACAGAACTAGCTATTTAATGATTAGCAATTGCCGAATCATGTAACATGAGCTTAATGCTAAAAGCCAGGTTACTATCACATTCTGTAACAGACAAATAATTTAATGTAGGTTAACGTTACCTACCCGCTACCTCTGTCTTTTTCTCGTTTCTCCTCTTCTTTTCTCTTTTTTCTTCCCTGGGCACCTGACAGTTTTGGCCGTTTTGACATCTTGTGTTGATTTTTTGATGTGGTGACGTCCAAAAAGAGTCATGATATGGGAAGGGAGGGGGCGCACCGTGCGGGGGAGGGGGGGTTTAATGTTGTAACTAATAATATTTCTATTAAATAGGCTTTACTTTGCATTTTAATTAGCGTTGGATTATTTTTTGTATTTATAAATAATAGTACCAACTTTATTTTTTTTTTCCTCCAACATTTGTGGCACTGGCGTGGCGCCCCCTGATGGACGGCGCCCTTAGCATTTGCCTATACGGCCTATGCCACGGGCCGGCCCTGGGTTAGGGTTAGGGTTAGGACTCTGGAGCGGGACAGGAAATAGCCTTAAAGTTCTGCCCGTGTACAGCATGCTCTTACTTCAGCATTCCGATGCTTCCTACCAGCTTTGAGCTGTCAAAACACCGTTGCCATTTTTAGGCTTTTTTTTTGTATTCCCTCCCAGCACGAATGTGGCAAAGTCTTTTTTTTTTTAATCCGTGTTGATGTAATATGAGACACATGCTGGCCCGACCTTTAATGCCTTTCAGAGATCCTATCCGAAAGTACATTATGTGATCTGTTTCAATTCATTGTGCTCCCTTTTTGCCCCGTGATAAATATGCTTCCATTTAGGCGAGCGTGCCATCGCATCTCTCAAGGTTATGCATGGCCATGTACGAGGAACAACAATAAAAGTGGAAAGGGGGCGGGGGGGGGGCGGAAAAAAATGCACCGCCAAACCATCGCTAATATGTATTTGTCAGTTGGTATGATTAAAGGCCCCGTGAATTCCTTCCTGCAGGAAAGGAAAGTATTTCTGCAAAGGCATCAGATATCGCTGCGTGGTGATAAAGTGCCTCCTCGGCTAGTTAAAAGACTACGGGAAGGAAGGAGGATGTTTTTGGACCTTGAAAGTGCACCGAACAACAAAAACACAATAAACTCCCCGGTTTGGTTTGGGGGACAGTCTCACAGATTCAGAATTGTGTTCACTTTTTTCCCCGAAAGTAACTTTTCAGAACATTTTCTGGTGCGTTCACACTCATGTTTGGATTCAAAACAAACTTCTAAAAAAAATAAAAAATTAAAAAATAAAAATAAAAAAAAATTAAAAAAAATAAAATAAAATAAAACAAACTTCTTTGCCGATAGTACGGATTTTTAATTCTATTTTCACAAGGGTGAAGAGTTATTTACCCAGCAGTCACAAGACATTGATACAACAACGTTGATTATACGTGCATGTCCCTTAAAACTGACTTCGAAACAACGTTGCAAAATAGTTGTATTTGTAAACTGAGACAATGTTGATGTCTAACGTTGGATCGACGTTGTTGGTTGGGAAATGACCAAATTTCAATGGTCAAATCAACGTCACAACCTCGAATTGAATAGACGTCGTCAAAAAGCATGTTGTTTCAACGTTGTATTTGTGTTGTGGAATATTGGTTGGGAAATAACCATATTTCAATGGTCAAATCAACGTCAGAACCCGACATTGATTAAACATTGTCAAAAAGCATGTTGTTTCAACGTTGTATTTGTGTTGTAGAATATTGGTTGGGAAATGACCAAATTTCAATGGTCAGATCAACGTCAGAACCCAACATTGATTAAACGTCGTCAAAAAGAATGTTGTTTCAACGTTATATTTGTGTTGTAGAATATTGGTTGGGAAATGACCAAATTTCAATGGTCAGATCAACGTCAGAACCTGACATTGATTAAACGTTGTCAAAAAGCATGTTGTTTCAACGTTGTATTTTTGTTGTGGAATATTTGTCGGAAATGACCAAATTTCAATGGTCAAATCTACGTCACAACCTAACATTGAATAAATGTCGTCAAAATGTATGTTGTTTCAATGTTGTATTTGTGTTGTGGAATATTGGTTGGGAAATGACCAAATTTCAATGGTCAAATCAACGTCACAACCTCACATTGAATAGATGTCATCAAAAAGCATGTTGTTTCAACGTTGTATTTGTGTTGTAGAATATTGGTTGGGAAATGACCAAATTTCAATGGTCAAATCAACGTCAGAACCCAACATTGATTAAACGTCATCAAAAATCATGTTGTTTCAACGTTGTATTTGTGTTGTGGAATATCGGTTGGGAAATGACCAAATTTCAATGGTCAGATCAACGTCAGAACCCAACATTGATTAAACGTTGTCAAAAAGTATGTTGTTTCAACGTTATATTTTTGTTGTGGAATATTTGTCGGAAATGACCAAATTTCAATGGTCAAATCTACGTCACAACCTAACATTGAATAAATGTCGTCAAAATGTATGTTGTTTCAATGTTGTATTTGTGTTGTGGAATATTGGTTGGGAAATGACCAAATTTCAATGGTCAAATCAACGTCACAACCTCACATTGAATAGATGTCATCAAAAAGCATGTTGTTTCAATGTTGTATTTGTGTTGTGGAATATTGGTTGGGAAATTACCAAATTTCAATGGTCAGATCAACGTCAGAACCTGACATTGATTAAACGTTTTCAAAAAGCATGTTGTTTCAACGTTGTATTTTTGTTGTGGAATATTTGTCGGAAATGACCAAATTTCAATGGTCAAATCAACGTCACAACCTCACATTGAATAGACGTCGTCAAAAAGCATGTTGTTTCAACGTTGTATTTGTGTTGTAGAATATTGGTTGGGAAATGACCAAATTTCAATGGTCAAATCAACGTCAGAACCCAACATTGATTAAACGTCATCAAAAATCATGTTGTTTCAACGTTGTATTTGTGTTGTGGAATATCGGTTGGGAAATGACCAAATTTCAATGGTCAGATCAACGTCAGAACCCAACATTGATTAAACGTTGTCAAAAAGTATGTTGTTTCAACGTTATATTTGTGTTGTAGAATATTGGTTGGGAAATGACCAAATTTCAATGGTCAGATCAACGTCAGAACCTGACATTGATTAAACGTTGTCAAAAAGCATGTTGTTTCAACGTTGTATTTGTGTTGTGGAATATTTGTCGGAAATGACCAAATTTCAATGGTCAAATCTACGTCACAACCTAACATTGAATAAATGTCGTCAAAATGTATGTTGTTTCAATGTTGTATTTGTGTTGTGGAATATTGGTTGGGAAATGACCAAATTTCAATGGTCAAATCAACGTCACAACCTCACATTGAATAGATGTCATCAAAAAGCATGTTGTTTCAATGTTGTATTTGTGTTGTGGAATATTGGTTGGGAAATTACCAAATTTCAATGGTCAGATCAACATCAGAACCTGACATTGATTAAACGTTTTCAAAAAGCATGTTGTTTCAACGTTGTATTTTTGTTGTGGAATATTTGTCGGAAATGACCAAATTTCAATGGTCAAATCAACGTCACAACCTCACATTGAATAGACGTCGTCAAAAAGCATGTTGTTTCAACGTTGTATTTGTGTTGTAGAATATTGGTTGGGAAATGACCAAATTTCAATGGTCAAATCAACGTCAGAACCCAACATTGATTAAACGTCATCAAAAATCATGTTGTTTCAACGTTGTATTTGTGTTGTGGAATATCGGTTGGGAAATGACCAAATTTCAATGGTCAGATCAACGTCAGAACCCAACATTGATTAAACGTTGTCAAAAAGTATGTTGTTTCAACGTTATATTTGTGTTGTAGAATATTGGTTGGGAAATGACCAAATTTCAATGGTCAGATCAACGTCAGAACCTGACATTGATTAAACGTTGTCAAAAAGCATGTTGTTTCAACGTTGTATTTTTGTTGTGGAATATTTGTCGGAAATGACCAAATTTCAATGGTCAAATCTACGTCACAACCTAACATTGAATAAATGTCGTCAAAATGTATGTTGTTTCAATGTTGTATTTGTGTTAAGGAATATTTGTTGGGAAATGACCAAATTTCAATGGTCAAATCAACGTCACAACCTCATATTGAATAGACGTCGTCAAAAAGCATGCTGTTTCAACGTTGTATTTGTGTTGTAGAATATTGGTTGGGAAATGACCAAATTTCAATGGTCAAATCAACGTCACAACCTCATATTGAATAGACGTCGTCACAAAGCATGCTGTTTCAACGTTGTATTTGTGTTGTAGAATATTGGTTGGGAAATGACCAAATTTCAATGGTCAAATCAACGTCAGAACCCAACATTGATTAAACGTTGTCAAAAAGTATGTTGTTTCAACGTTATATTTGTGTTGTAGAATATTGGTTGGGAAATGACCAAAATTCAATGGTCAAATCAACGTCAGAACCCTACATTGATTAAACGTTGTCAAAAAGCATGTTGTTTCAACGTTGTATTTTTGTTGTGGAATATTTGTCGGAAATGACCAAATTTCAATGGTCAAATCAACGTCACAACCTCGCATTGAATAGACGTCGTCAAAAAGCATGTTGTTTCAACGTTGTATTTGTGTTGTAGAATATTGGTTGGGAAATGACCAAATTTCAATGGTCAAATCAACGTCAGAACCCAACATTGATTAAACGTCATCAAAAATCATGTTGTTTCAACGTTGTATTTGTGTTGTGGAATATTGGTTGGGAAATGACCAAATTTCAATGGTCAGATCAACGTCAGAACCTGACATTGAATAAATGTCGTCAAAATGTATGTTGTTTCAATGTTGTATTTGTGTTGTGGAATATTTGTCTGAAATGACCAAATTTCAATGGTCAAATCTACGTCACAACCTAACATTGAATAAATGTCGTCAAAATGTATGTTGTTTCAATGTTGTATTTGTGTTGTGGAATATTTGTTGGGAAATGACCAAATTTCAATGGTCAAATCAACGTCACAACCTCATATTGAATAGACGTCGTCAAAAAGCATGTTGTTTCAACGTTGTATTTGTGTTGAGGAATATTGGTTAGGAAATGACCAAATTTCAATGGTCAGATCAACGTCACAACCTGACATTGAATAAATGTCCTCAAAAAGTATGTTGTTTGAACGTTGTATTTGTGTTGGGAAATGACCATATTTCAATGGTCAAATCAACGTCACAACCTAATATTGAATACATTTTGTCAAAAAGTAGGTTGTTTCAACGTTGAATTTGTGTTGTAGAATATGGGTTGGGAACTGACCAAAATTCAATGGTCAAATCAACGTCACAACCTAACATTGAATAAACGTCCTCAAAATGTATGTTGTTTAAATTTTATATTTGTGTTGTAGAATTTGGTTGGCACTGTATATGACCAAAATTCAATGGTCAAATCAACCTCAGAACCTGACATTGATTAAACGTTGTCAAAAAGCATGTTGTTTCATCGTTGTATTTTTGTTGTGGAATATTTGTCGGAAATGACCAAATTTCAATGGTCAAATCTACGTCACAACCTAACATTGAATAAATGTCGTCAAAAAGTATGTTGTTTCAATGTTGTATTTGTGTTGTAGAATATTGGTTGGGAAATGACCAAATTTCAATGGTCAGATCAACGTCAGAACCTGACATTGATTAAACGTTGTCAAAAAGCATGTTGTTTCAACGTTGTATTTTTGTTGTGGAATATTTGTCGGAAATGACCACATTTCAATGGTCAAATCAACGTCACAGCCTAACATTGAATAGATGTCGTCAAAAAGTATGTTGTTTCAATGTTGTATTTGTGTTGTGGAATATTGGTTGGGAAATGACCAAGATTCAATTGTCAAATCAACGTCAGAACCCAACATTGATTAAACGTTGTCAAAAAGTATGTTGTTTCAACGTTGTATTTGAGTTGTAGAATATTGGTTGGGAAATAACCATATTTCAATGGTCAAGTCAACGTCACAACCTAATATTGAATACATTTAGTCAAAAATCATGTTGTTTCAACGTTGTATTTGTGTTGTGGAATATTGGTTGGAAAATGACCAAATTTCAATGGTCAAATCAACGTCTGAACCCAACGTTGATTAAACGTTGTCAAAAAGTATGTTGTTTCAACGTTGTATTTGTGTTGTGGAATATTGGTTGGGAAATTACCAAATTTCAATGGTCAAATCAACGTCAGAACCCAACATTGATCAAACGTCGTCAAAAAGAATGTTCTTTCAATATTTGTGTTGTACAGTAAAACTGTACAACGTACTAAAAACGTTCAAAGTTTCGGTGTTGTTTACTGCCATCATATTGCAGTCTACACGTATCTCTTATGTGTGACTGCCATCTACTGGTCACACTTATCACTTCACCATGTAGCAAATACAATTGCTTCGAGGTCGGTAAGCACAACCAGAATAATGCCGTGCGTTAGGCGCACCGGGTTATAAGGCGCACTGTCGATTTTTGAGAAAATGAAAGGATTTTTAAGTGTGCCTTATAGTCCGAAAAATACGATACATAGATTTACTCGGCCACAACATTAGATACACCTGCACACTCACCGATCCATTTAGACTAGAGATGTTCGATAATGGCTTTTTTGCCGACATCCGATATTCCGATATTGTCCAACTCTTAATTACCGATACCGATATCAATGCATGAGGAGGTTGAGGCAAAAGTGACTGTTTTTAGTAAAATTTTGTTCTGAAGGGGGAATTGCCAACTTCCTGTTGATTTCTGCTGAAGGATGTCAATGTATGAAATCTAGGTCTAAGTCAGACCTACATAGAGGTTTTTGTTTCATGTCTCTACGGCATTCTTACCGGAAGTTACAAGCAGTTTTGTCTGTGTTTTTTCCTAGGGGGTGCGAGAGCGCAATTTTGAGTTTTGGGGTTTAGTTTTTTATTAGATTGCAATTTCCGCCAGTCCTGATGTGTGTGTCAAATATGGTGAGTTTGGAAGCATGTAAAGGGGGTCAAATTACAGCTCAAAGAGGCGGCCGGTATAATAATAAAGAAAGAATAAAACGCAAGAAATACAATAGGGTCCTCTGTCCCAAAGGAACATTGCGCTCCCTAATAATCTTCATTTTAATGAAGCTGTTTTTGTTAAAATGCTCATCGCGTGTCTTCTCTCTTGCAGCCGCCGAAAGAAGCCGGATTTGAGAGCCGCCCTCTGCCCTACACTCCTCTACCCCGAGGATCCCGAGACGCTAAGAACCATAAAGGTAAGGGCAAACCAAAGACCTTTCGACGGCATAACCTTTCCAAGGTAACCTGTTGCACACACAGATACGTAACTCTTCACAATTAATAGCAACAAGATTAAATGTGCCTCCAATCAAACTCCAGGTCAGTGGATTATGCAAATAAAAGTCCTGACCTGAACAGGAGTGGGAATCTATTGACTGAATTGAGCTAATTCTATCTTTATTCTTATTGATCTCGTCTCATAAGTCGGATGTGTTGATAGTGGGAGTGAACTGGTGTGAAGGTATGCGTGGGAGCGTAGGAGACGAGTGGAAAGATCCTTGATCTGTTGATATGAGACATCGATTAGGGCTCATATTGTGTGTAGTTTGCCCCATTGTGAAGAAATAGTCTTGTATTCCTGCTAAAAAAACGAGAATTCCAACACTTTTCGAAGGTTTTAACGGTAATAGGACATTCCGTACCAAAAAGTACAAGAAAAAGGAATTAACAAGCTGCAAGATAATCAAAATCAATTATGAAACAAAATACAACAAATCAAAAGGTTGGAGGTGTTAAAGTGTCTCCAAAACTTTGATTGC
Source organism: Entelurus aequoreus (assembly GCF_033978785.1). Taxonomy (NCBI): domain Eukaryota; kingdom Metazoa; phylum Chordata; class Actinopteri; order Syngnathiformes; family Syngnathidae; genus Entelurus; species Entelurus aequoreus. Next base: position 6,837,225 of record NC_084739.1, on the reverse strand, counting down.
TTAAAGCAGACTACAGTAGCATTACTGTGTCCTCAAACACCCGCAACAACACAAAGGCAGACATGGAACTCAAAAATGCAACATTTTAAAGCAAAATACAAGAATTTTACTGTTATTTCGGAGCGATACTTGTCAGTGTGTTAAGAATTTAGAGTCGAGTAGATTGTTTTACGAAGTAAACAGGATATAAGTGGATTGTTTGTTGTACTCAATCCAACTAAAGTCAGTTGAAGAACTAACACTTGCCTGAGTGGATTATTAAAAAATTTAAAAAAATGCAAATTGGGGGTTTGGGGGACAAATTTCTGAACCGAATCGCAAGATGGATCACATCATGGAAAAGCTGGTAAGGGAAAAATTGGATATGAGGGCCAGCATGGACGAATAGAACAGACAAGCCATTGTAATGTCTGCTCGCGGAAAAACAAATATCCTAATCTACGATTTGTTAAAGTTAAAGTTAAAGTACCAATGATTGTCACACACACACTAGGTGTGGTGAAATTTGTCCTCTGCATTTGACCCATCTCCTTGATCACCCCCTGGGAGGTGAGGGGAGCAGTGGGCAGCAGCGGTGCCGCACCCGGGAATCATTTTTGGTGATTTAACCCCCAATTCCAACCCTTGATGCTGAGTGCCAAGCAGGGAGGTAATGGGTCCCATTTTTATAGTCTTTGGTATGACTCGGCTGGGGTTTGAACTCACAACCTACCGATCTCAGGGCGGACACTCTAACCACTAGGCCACTGAGTGACTCCCTCGAATGGCCTTGACGCCACGAAGTAAACAGGATATAAATGCATTGTTTGTTGTACTCAATCCAACTAAAGTCAGTTGAAGAACTAACACTTGCCTGAGTGGATTATTAAAAAATAAAAAAAAATGCAAATTGGGGGTTTGGGGGACAAATTTCTGAACCGAATCGCAAGATGGATCACATCATGGAAAAGCTGGTAAGGGGGAAATTGGATATGAGGGCCAGCATGGACGAATAGAACAGACAAGCCATTGTAATGTCTGCTCGCGGAAAAACAAAAATCCTAATCTATGATTTGTTAAAGTTAAAGTACCAATGATTGTCACACACACACTAGGTGTGGTGAAATTTGTCCTCTGCATTTGACCCATCCCCTTGATCACCCCCTGGGAGTTGAGGGGAGCAGTGGGCAGCAGCGGTGCCGCGCCCGGGAATCATTTTTGGTGATTTAACCCCCAATTCCAACCCTTGATGCTGAGTGCCAAGCAGGGAGGTAATGGGTCCCATTGTTATAGTCTTTGGTATGACTCGGCCGGGGTTTGAACTCACAACCTACCGATCTCAGGGCGGACACTCTAACCACTAGGCCACTGAGTGACTCCCTCGAATGGCCTTGACGCCACAAAGTAAACAGGATATAAATGCATTGTTTGTTGTACTCAATCCAACTAAAGTCAGTTGAAGAACTAACACTTGCCTGAGTGGATTATTAAAAAATAAAAAAAAATGCAAATTGGGGGTTTGGGGGACAAATTTCTGAACCAAATCGCAAGATGGATCACATCATGGAAAAGCTGGTAAGGGGAAAATTGGATATGAGGGCCAGCATGGACGAATAGAACAGACAAGCCATTGTAATGTCTGCTCGCGGAAAAACAAAAATCCTAATCTATGATTTGTTAAAGTTAAAGTACCAATGATTGTCACACACACACTAGGTGTGGTGAAATTTGTCCTCTGCATTTGACCCATCCCCTTGATCACCCCCTGGGAGGTGAAGGGAGCAGTGGGCAGCAGCGGTGCCGCGCCCGGGAATCATTTTTGGTGATTTATCCCCCAATTCCAACCCTTGATACTGAGTGCCAAGCAGGGAGGTAATGGGTCCCATTTTTATAGTCTTTGGTATGACTCGGCCGGGGTTTGAACTCACAACCTACCGATCTCAGGGCGGACACTCTAACCACTAGGCCACTGAGTGACTCCCTGGAATGGCCTTGACGCTCCAACAACAGGAGCAGGCTGTTCTGAAAACATCCTCAGTGATGAACGCTTTTGACCTCCCTCCCTCCTCAACGACACCTGGAGTCAAACTTTTGCTTGCATGCAGAACGGCCCCAAGCCTATGAACATGAACACTACATCAACACACCCAAGACAATGGGCATATACCCCCCCTTCACCACCACTTGATTCCCCTTCGGGTTGATGGACGGCTGGCAGCGCTTCATAGCAGCGGTCAACCTCCAGGGCTCCAAGTGTTCAAGTGTTTCTTAGCCTTTTTAAAGCATTTTTCTAGTTTTTTTAGCTCAATATGCGTCCAAAGAAAGCAATGGACAAGCAATGTGTGGTTTGAAACATTCAGAAAGTATCCACAGCGTTGTCAACACTGCCTCCTCTCCCTCTCCCTCTCCCTTCCGCTACACGCTGTGGAGAATGCATATATGTTTAAGAGTTATTTCTTTATTCATAGTCATGTTTAAAGCAGCTAGTATTTTTCCATTTGTACTCTTTCCATGTTTGTATCTTATGTTCGCAAGTAAACTGTGTGCTTTACCTTGAAGGCTTGGAATGTGGGAGTTGGAGTACTCCCTTTATATCTTATCTGTATATAACATGTTGAATTTGACAAATGGTATTAAGGATTTCCTGGAATTTCGGGAAAACCGGGAATTTTTCCAGTTCGAAAAACAACTTTGTTTTTTTTGCCTGATTAAAAGGAATGTTTGGACAGTGGAACGGTTGAAAAATGCGGAAGGAGTAGTCGCCAGAAAAAAGGGTCAAAAAAGGGTTTGAAAAAACGGGAATTCTGGGAATTCGTGGAATGTTTTTGAACTTGGAAAAATTATAGTTTCAATGTCCAGGATGAGTGAAATATGTTGAAGGTGAAATTGTTTAAATCGGTTGAAAAATGGAGAAATGGTGGAAGTTTGAAAAATGTCCAATTCATTTTGAATGGGAAAAATGTCCCGGAAAGCCTGGAATTCTGGGAATTTTTGAAATTTGTCAAGGGAAATCCCGCGATTCCCGAATAGGCTGAACAGTTTCCAGTTGGAGCGGTTTGAATCGGGTGAAAAATGCGGAAGGTAGAGCGCGCCAAAATCTGGAGAAGAAGAAGAAGAAGTTGAAGAAGTTTAATAAATAGATGAAATTTGGTGTAGAAAATGCTTTAGAGCATTCACCCATTAAGGAGGATTTTATTTTGTATTCCGAAACATATTAGCGACCTGGCTGTTTATAAGTAAAGGAGTTTTGTGATTTCAAACTGATTGCACCACAGGGCTAGTGACAGTGTGTGTGTGTCGGCAGGGCGGCCGCATGTTAGGAGGACAGTTCCGCTCGTTCTTGTTATTTTGGCTTTGTTATGAAACGGAAAGTTGATCCATCACCCCCTTGTTATATTTGTTATGATATACAGTACTGTATTGCGTTTTATATCGTGTTCAAAGTGTGAGGCTGAAACCCAATTATTTATGTTCACACTGTCTCCTATGGAGAAATTTGCTTCAAAATACAAACTTTTCTATTTACGAACCCTTTTTCAAGAACCAATCAATTTTGTAAATCGGGTTTTCACGATACTTTCTACTTTATTTTGGATTGCTCCTTGAAAACCTGCCATTTGACTTCCCAACACAAGCCCGGGTGAGCCATGGGGACAAGAGTGACCTACACAGAGAAGCCCAGTGGTTTGAAATAATCCCTTCTCCCTTCCACTACACACTAAGTACATTAACCCACAAAGTAAAGTGGGTTTTATTTTGTATTCCTAATCATTGTAGCGACCTGGCTGTTTATAAGTAAAGGAGTTTCGTGATTTCAAACTGAGTGCACCACAGGGCTAGTGACAGTGTGTGTGTGTCGGCAGGGCGGCTGCGTATAAGGAGGACAGTTCAGCTCGTTCTTGTTATTTTGGCTTTTTTATGAAATGGAAAGTTGATCCATCACCCCCTTGTTATATTTGTTTGATATACAGTACTGTATTGTATTTTATATTGTGTTCAAAGTGTGAGTCTGAAACCCAATTATTTCTGTTTACAATGTGGATGCATTTGTTTGAAAATACAAACTTTTCTATTTACGAACCCTTTTTCAAGAACCAATCAATTTTGTAAATCGTGCTTTCACTATACTTTGTAGTTTATTTTGGAATCCTCCTGGAAAAAACTGCCATTTGTCTTCCCAACACAAGCCTGGTTGAGCCATGATGACAAGACTGACCTACACAGAGAAGCACAGTGTCCCCGTTTAAAAGTGCCAAGGACAGATCTGTGTCATCAGTTCTGACTGGACGCGAAAAGTCCGGCGCTTCGTCAAAGTCGGACCCGGCTAAGAACAGTCCATTTAAAGGTGAGGAGATCCGACGGATGCAATATTTTCCCCTCCGTCTCAAACCTGAGCCGTGGTGACAGTCTCCATTTGTTATTTTTATTTTTATTTATTTTTACAATGCAGCACTGCAGCCTTAGATAACACAGCCCTCATCTTCGCCCTTCAAGTCATCTTCACGTTGCTTCTTCAGAGCCTCCACTTTTCTTTTTTTTAGCACCTTTTTTCTTTTTTTTCTAACTTAAAAGCAAACATTTATCTGATGGTAAAAACCAAACAACCGCTGGGTTTAATTTCGGGTATAAATAAACAATACAGCAATATGCTGACGAGTCTTTTATACACAGTTTATGCTGTTGTACTGATGCGAAAACATGTTCATGCAAAAAAAATAAAACCCCACGCCTCGAGTAAACATGTCTCTTGGCGTGGGAGGGAGGCTGTATTGTCATGTCCACCCCCTCCATGCTGTCACCTGTGTGGAGGTGTGCCAGAGGTAATTTCAGCAGCTTGTAGATCTCGGAGGATGGCAGCGCTGTGGCAGGACGCCGCCCGGGGGGGGGGGAGAAAAAAAGTGATGCAAACCAAGGACAGAAGTCCAGAATAAGCTCCTGTCTTTGCTAGTTGGAGGAGACGGAGCGAACAAGGCAGCCGGCAAAAAGTAAAACGAGGATTAAAAGGGAAGATATGTTTCATCGAGTAGACTTGACAGCGGACAAGGGGGGAAAGATTAAGAGGGAATGAGGTATGGGACTTAAAGAATGAGATCGGAGTAGACAAAAGACGAGGCGCTCGGCGGTGCAAGAGTGTCTGCTTGAAGGCGTGACACCAAAGTGGAGTAGACCGTGGATGTAGTCTGGCAGAGGCGGGCCCGAGGATCCTCCGCCACTGTCACCTTGACTCTAAGTCGCAGCGCAGCTCCCGTTGTCAAGTCCACTCTAGATCTAAACGGTCCACATGTGAGTCCCGGCCTGTGTGTGTGTCTCTCCTTGTGAACTGGTCTGCAGGATGCCGCCCGTCTGAGGGAGACTGTTATGACAGTCGACTTACGTAGGGTGAGTCTCGCAGCCCAAAGGTGGTGGGTTTGATGCCACACTTGCCAACTTTGAGACCTCAGAATTAGGGAGATATTCAAAAAGGCAGCAAGGGGAGGGAACATATATATATATATATATATATATATATATATATATATATATATATATATATATATATATATATATATATATATATATATATATATATATATATATATATATATATACAAACCCCGTTTCCATATGAGTTGGGAAATTGTGTTAGATGTAAATATAAACGGAATACAATGATTTGCAAATCCTTTTCAACCCATATTCAGTTGAATATGCTACAAAGACAACATATTTGATGTTCAAACTGATAAACATTTTTTTTTTTTGCAAATAATCACTAACTTTAGAATTTGATGCCAGCAACACGTGACAAAGAAGTTGGGAAAGGTGACAATAAATACTGATAAAGTGGAGGAATGCTCATCAAACACTTATTTGGAACATCCCACAGGTGTGCAGGCTAATTGGGAACAGGTGGGTGCCATGATTGGGTGTAAAAGTAGATTCCATGAAATGCTCAGTCATTCACAAACAAGGATGGGGCGAGGGTCACCACTTTGTCAACAAATGCGTGAGCAAATTGTTGAACAGTTTAAGAAAAACCTTTCTCAACGAGCTATTGCAAGGAATTTAGGGATTTCACCATCTACGCTCCGTAATATCATCAAAGGGTTCAGAGAATCTGGAGAAATCACTGCACGTAAGCAGCTAAGCCCGGTGACCTTCAATCCCTCAGGCCGCCGCCTCCTTCCTGAAGCTTCTTTTTGGAACTACCTCAGGTTGAAAAAATGTTCCCAAGAAGAATGTTGTTTTTTTAGATAATAAGACCACAGCTATCAATTATAGTCTGGAGCGCCACGCACTGAGGGTCCGATGGGGTATTCATATGGATATTAAAGTCCCCCATTATGATTATATTGTCGGCATGCATCACTAGATCAGCAAAGAACTCTGAGAATTCATTGATAAAGTCCGAATAGGGCCCTAGGGGGCGGTAGATAACAGCCAGGTCGAGAGGCAGCAGTCTGACAGACCGCATAGTAAGCACCTCAAACGATTTGTATTTATTATTTAGGTTAGGGGAAAGGTTAAAGTTTGCATTGTATATTAGTGCCCCCCCCCCCAACCCTTTTAAGGGGACGGGCAATATGTGCATTCCTATAGTTAGGAGGAGATCATTATTCATGCGTTCGTTACGTCTCGTCTCGATTACTGTAACGTATTATTTTCGGGTCTCCCTATGTCTAGCATTAAAAGATTACAGTTGGTACAAAATGCGGCTTCTAGACTTTTGACAAGAACAAGAAAGTTTGATCAAACTACGTCTATACTGTATATACCTTTAAATACTTATATACATACATATATACCTATACTGGCTCACCTGCACTGGCTTCCTGTGCACTTAAGATGAGACTTTAAGGTTGTACTACTTACGTATAAAATACTACACGGTCTAGCTCCATCCTATCTTGCTGATTGTATTGTACCATATGTCCCGGCAAGAAATCTGCGTTCAAAGAACTCCGGCTTATTAGTGATTCCCAGAGCCCAAAAAAAGTCTGCGGGCTATAGAGTGTTTTCTATTGGGGCTCCAGTACTCTGGAATGCCCTCCCGGTAACAGTTAGAGATGCTACCTCAGTAGAAGCATTTAAGTCCCATCTTAAAACTCATTTGTATACTCTAGCCTTTAAATAGACCCCCTTTTTAGACCAGTTGATCTGCCGTTTATTTTATTTTCTCCTCTGCCCCCCTCTCCCTTGTGGAGGGGGGGGGGGGGGGGATGAAGTGCTGGCTGGCCAGAGTCGGGACCCGGGGTGGACCGCTCGCCTGTGCATCGGTTGGGGACATCTCTGCGTTGCTGACCCGTCTCCGCTCGAGATGGTCTCCTACTGGCCCCACTATGGGCTGGACTCTCACTATTATGTTAGATCTACTATGTACTGGACTTTCACAATATTATGTCAGACCCACTCGACGTCCATTGCATCCGGTCTCCCCTAGAGGGGGGGGGTCACCCACATATGCGGTCCTCTCCAAGGTTTCTCATAGTCATTCACATTGACGTCCCATTGGGGTTGTGAGTTTTTCCTTGCCCTTATGTGGGCTCTGTACCGCGGATGTCATTTTGGCTTGTGCAGCCCTTTTTGATTGATTGATTGATTAATTGAAACTTTTATTAGTAGATTGCACAGTACAGTACATTTTCTGTACAATTGACCACTAAATGGTAACACCCGAATAAGTTTTTCAACTTGTTTAAGTCGGGGTCCACTTATATTGATTCATGATACAGATATATACTATCAAATTTATACTAACATCATAATGCAGTCATCACACAAGATAATCATCAGAGTATATACATTGAATTATTTACATTATTTACAATCCGGGGTGTGGGATATGGAGGGGGGTGGGGGGGGGGGGTTAGGTTTGGTTGGTATCAACACTTCTGTCATCAACAATCAGCATCAACAATTGCATCATCAGAGAAATGGACATTGAAACAGTGTAGGTCTGACTTGGTAGGATATGTACAGCAAGTAGTGGACATAGAGAGAGAGAGATCAGAAGGTATAAGAAAAAGTATCTGCATTTGATTATTTACATTTGATTATTTACAATCCGGGGAGGGTGTTAGTTTAGGGTTGAAGTTGCCTGGAGGTGTACTTTTACTGCGGTTTTGAAGGAGGATAGAGATGCCCTTTCTTTTACACCTGTTGGGAGCGCATTCCACATTGATGTGGCATAGAAGGAGAAGGAGTTAAGACCTTTGTTAGATCGGAATCTGGGTTTAACGTGGTTAGTGGAGCTCCCCCTGGTGTTGTGGTTATGGCGTTAAGGAAGTAGTTTGACATGTACTTCGGTATCATGGAGGTGTGGCGGATTTTATAGACTAGGCTCAGTGCAAGTTGTTTTACTCTGTCCTCCACCCTGAGCCAGCCCACTTTGGAGAAGTGGGTAGGAGTGAGGTGGGATCTGGGGTGGAGGTCTAGAAGTAATCTGACTAGCTTGTTCTGGGATGTTTGGAGTTTAGATTTGAGGGTTTTGGAGGTGCTAGGGTACCAGGAGGTGCATGCGTAATCGAAAAAGGGTTGAACGAGAGTTCCCGCTAGAATCCTCACGGTGCTTTTGTTGACCAGAGAGGAGATTCTATAGAGAAATCTTGTTCGTTGGTTGACCTTTTTGATTACCTTGGTTGCCATTTTATCACAGGAAAGATTAGCCTTTGAGACACTTGTGATTTAGGGCTTTATAAATAAACATTGATTGATTGAAGTGTATGTCAACTTTTGACCACGACTGTAAATAAATACAATTGGGCCAGACATTGTGTCAATTGAACCATGTAGTGTATTTTTTTTGTGTTCCATGCTGGCAAAACAACGTGGCAGCTCCCTTATGACGAGTCCGACTGTCATTTTTCTACGGATGACACGCGAGTTTTGTTTCACTGATCTAATTATACCAGAACTGAAGTAAAACAGAACCTCTCAGACGTGATTGATACAAGCCGTGTGCGCCCAGGACATTTTAATCAAATGCCTTTCATTTCCTGTGTGTATGTAAATAAATGTTCCTGGCACGGGCGGCGGTGGTGGCTGCTTTTCATACGAGCATCAGATTACATTTGAGTAGGCCATTCCTCAACAGTGACAACGGTAAATGAAAGGGATATCTTTGTACAAGCAAGAGTAAACAGACAAGGAAGAATGCCTTACAGTACGAGCCCCGGGCCCCTTTTAATCTTGTTGTTCTGGGCCAGCTTCCAGCTACTTTATATGGATGTATCTTAAATGGTGCACAACTGTTATTAAAATCCCAGGAGGAAAGCTGTCTTCAAACCTAAAAAAGAAGAAGAAAAAAAACCAAACTTCCTGACGACACCCATGGGGCGGCATCACATTTGTTTGCCGCATTCACTTCGGGGTTGGGAGGGGTGGCGTACACTTTCCACCCTTAAAAAATGGAGCGGCTCCAAACTGAAAGTAAACTGTTTTATAGTCGCGGCATAACAAATAAACAAACATCTGGAAGCATTCAGTGCAGCCCATTAGACGGGGGCTGCGGGCGTTTGCCAAAAAGGGGTAAATGATGAGGAATTGGGCTGTCGAGGGGCTGGTGGAGGCCGGGGGAGAGGCCAGATGACGGAGCTGGGGGTGCTAAGCGCTGCCTTTTTAAAGCTCAGCTGGGCTCACACCTGCTGCTGCTTGCTGCTCCCATCTCCGCCTCCGCCAGACATCTGGATGGCGATACATGACTAATGGACGCCAGTGTCGAAGCTCGTCTTCGCGGATTCGTTGATATATGACTTCATGTTCCTTCGCACAACACACAAAGCGAGTTTGTCTGAATTTATTGACAAGAGTTGACCTGCCGCTGATTTACGGGTCGGTGTGAATAATCAGCAAGGCTTTGCATCACGGTTTGGAATTTTGTTTTTGATTTACGGTCGTTCTCCGCGCCGCAAATCACTTATTTGAGTCGTCTGGTTTGTCTTAAGTCATGTGAAACAACTCTTCAAAAAATTAATCAGTCAGCGGTTTTGGCCGGACTTTTCCCCGTTTCCCCGAAATCCTAATTATTCATCTTCGTCTTAGAGTTTATGACAGCTGAAACACTGCTTTCAGAGTTAATAAGGGGGCGCTAGTGTTGTCCCGATACCAATATTTTGGTACTATTTGGTACTTTTCGATACTTTTCTAAATAAAGGGGACCACAAAAACAAAAAAATCTTACGGTACATTAAACATATGTTTCTTATTGCAAGTTTGTCCTTAAATAAAATAGTGAACATACTAGACAACTTGTCTTTTAGTAGTAAGTAAGCAAACAAAGGCTCCTAATTTAGCTGCTGACATATGCAGTAACATGTTGTGTCATTTATCTACCTATTGTTTTGTCAAAATTATTAAGGACAAGTGGTAGAAATTGAATTATTAATCTACTTGTTCATTTACTGTTAATATCTGCTTAGGGACGTATCTACTGAGTTTATAAACAGAATATGATTTTTTTTAAAAACCAAAGAAGATGTGATTGATGTAATCATAGTAGTATGGACTAGATACGCTCCTGTACTTGGTATCATTACAGTGGATGTCAGGTGTAGATCCACCAATGGTGTTTGTTTACATTGTGACGCCGGTGAGCTTGTAAGAAACATACTTTATTTGTCGCCATGGAGACAAGGATTAGTGATTTAGAAGTAGCTAGCCGCTAGCTAGCTAGCCATGTCTTAACGCACCTCTTCCTGAGGGCGTTTCAATGTTATTACTTCACGTTTATCGTTAGTTTTTAAGCCAAAATGCGTCCATTCTCCCTTTTCTGTCTACACACTGTGTCTGCTTGTAAGTACTTTGAGATTGTGCGCTGCCGAACATGCTCCTCTGCTCGTAAAACCAGCAATGTCGTGACGTGACGACGATAGGGGGGGGGGCGGGGACCGGTACTTTTTAGAGGCGGTATAGGACCGAATATGATTCATTAGTATTGCGGTACTGTACTAATACTGGTATACCGTACAACCCTAGGGGGTGCTGATGCGACAATAAGCCTTATGCAAAAATATAAAATAAAATATATCAACAAAAAGAGTATTAATCTGAGTACATTTATTCTTATTTTTGAATTGAATTGATTTGAAGTATTTATTTCAAACCTGCACAATACAACAACACACATTTTTTTTACATTTTGGCAGAGACATTTATGCAAGGCTTGAAAAGTGAATTTTCTTTCACTATTGCAAAATTGTAATTTTGTCAACCCATTTTCGGCAAAAATAATCCAAATGTAATACTACTATTATACTGTAAATACAAAATAAATTCACAATATAATCCTTCAGTTTCTAATGTCAGGCTTTTATTTTGGAGAAAAACAGAAACAGAAAAACTTAGCTGGGCTGAAATGATTTCCCAGTGTTGATATATAAAAGGGTTTGAAGTAAAAAATATTAAAATTGAACATGAAGAAACCCCTCTTGAGAAAAAAATCATCCCATTCAGAGTAGAGCAAAAATAGAGCAAAAAATGGTTTATTTGTGTAGCATCTTACAAGATCACAATGGTGCCCAAAGTGCTTTATAGGACAAATAAGTTAAAAGCAAGCAAAACACGCTTATTAAAAAAGTTAAAACACCTTAATATCTAAAAACGCTTGTGGCAATTGTTTGTTAAAGGCCAGTTTCAACAAATGTTTTTATTCCAGATTTAAAAACGTCCAGCTCCGTGATGGCTCGCAACTCAGGAGGGAGTGAGTTCCATAACTTGGGTGCGGATCCAGCAAAATAACGATCCCCCCATTTTTTTTAACTCTAGTCCTTGGTACTTCCAAAGATGTGTGTAAAGATGAACGAATATTCCTTGGCGGGTGGCAAAAGAACGAAAAAGTCCCCGATAAATTGTAAGGCGGAGGGTTTTCAAACTAGCGGCCCGGGGGCCAAATCCAGCCTGGGAATGACAACATACCGGCCCCCCATTTCAGTTTAAAACTTGGTACAGAAACATCTTTGCAGCAAATTCCTAAAAACACAAGAGTTCTCCTGTTGTGTAGAGGAACTTGGACCTCTGTGAACACATTGGCAGATCCTTGCATTGACATTTCACCACTTAACACTGGGGTCTAAATATTAAAATTTACATAACTGAGGCGTTCCTCAAGGCACCTCTTTAAGTCCTCTATCCTTTTTGGCAACCCCACTTTTTTCGTAATGTGATTCATGTAATTAAGGTGTTGCTGTAGCTTGTTTACTTTAGATGCAGTCAGTAGTTATACTAGTGGTGTTCCTCAGGGTTCCATCTTAGGTCCTTTTATATTTCATCATTTTTTCATCACTTGTGGCTTGCGAGTTCGGTTAAAAAAAAAAAAAAACTCATACTTTTTTGCAGCAGATTCCTAAAAACACTAGAGTGCTGTCATAGAGATGATCCTTTTCGCAGAAGTCCTTAAAAACCGAAGAGCGATCTTGTAACTAACAAAATAAATAGACAAAAATCAAATGTCTACTCTAGAGGATTCTGGTTCTACGGAAAATACAAAAATAAGAATAATGGTGAGAGGAGTCCATAGCTTTCTGGAAATGTGGCCCCCAGTTAGTTGCTCTGGGGGTTAATACCAGACAAGTGTGTGTAACCTTGCCAGGGTCCCAGTCAGGGGTGTGCAGTGGATCTGCCGCTGCATCTCACAGCTCATCACAATGACGATGAAAGCTGGCTCCGTTTCCGAAGTCACATGACACCCATGAGTGACTGGCCATTAAAACCCAGCCGATATGGAGATGGATGACTGGAAAGTTGGATGAGGTGGGGTGGGAAGTAAGGGGTAGGGGAAACTCAAAAGACATGACTGTCCAGAGGAGTGAGTGCTCAATTTTTTTATTTTTTTTTTGGCAGCTCTCCGAGTTGTTACTCACCCTGGAAGGCAGCGTCACATGCATGGATTGAAAATGCCAGGATAGCCTCCTCTAGCTTCCATGACAGCTTTAACTGCTGAACTCTTGGTGTGGCAGCTCTCGCACGAGCCGCCTTCCGTCAAGTGTCATTAGCGCTCCATTACCGGCGTGGCACTCTTCTCCTTTCTGAATAATTCTGTTTGTGCACCGTTTGAGGACACGTCAGTCTGTGAATTTATTTAATTTAATTTAATTTTTTTAAACTTTGCCGTTTGATGTTGCTGAGAAACTCTCGTGAGCAGCTTGGATTCCCTGTAAGAATAAGGAAATAACTGCATAGTCACCTTGCAACTACGAGTGAACCTCCGAAGTTGAAGACGTCTGTTCCACGACAACATCCCGGCAGGCACGAGACATTGAAACAACGTTGGCAACTTGTTGAATTACGTCCCGATGTTGAGCAACTCAAATACAACGTTGAAACAACATGCTTTTTTACGACGTTTACTCAATGTTGGGTTCTGATGTTGATTTGACCATTGAATTATGGTCGTTTCCCAACCAATAATCGACAACACAAATACAACGTTGAAACATTATGCTTTTTGACGACGTTTAATCAATGTCAGGTTGTGGTGTTGATTTGACCATTGAAATTCGGTAATTTTACAACACAAATATAACGTTGAAATAACATGCTTTTTGACGACGTTTACTCAATGTTGGGTTCTAACATTGATTTGACCATTGAATTATGGTCGTTTCTCAACCAATATTTGACAGTGTTGAAACAACGTGCTTTCTGACAACGTTTAATCAACGTTGGGTTGTGACGTTGATTTGACCATTGAATTTTGGTCATTTTCCAACCAATATTCTACAACACAAATACAACATTAAAAATAACATGCTTTTTGACGACGTTTACTCAATGTTGGGTTCTAACATTGATTTGACCATTGAAATATGGTCGTTTCCCAACCAATATTTGACAAAACCAAGACAACGTTGAAACAATGTGCTTTCTGACGACGTTTAATCAACGTTGGGTTGTGACGTTGATTTGACCATTGAATTTTGGTCATTTTACAACACAAATACAACCTTGAAATAACATGCTTTTTGACGACGTTTACTCAATGTTGGGTTTTAACATTGATTTGACCATTGAATTATGGTCGTTTCCCAACCAATATTCGACATCACCAAGACAACGTTGAAACATCGTGCTTTCTAACTACGTTTAATCAATGTCAGGTTGTGACGTCAATTTGACCATTGAAATTTGGTCATTTTACAACACAAATACAACGTTGAAATAACATGCTTTTTGACAACGTTTAATCAATGTTGGGTTCTGATGTTGATTTGACCAATAATCGACAACATCTAGACAACGTTGAAACAATGTGCTTTCTGACGATGTTTAATCAGTGTTGGGTTGTGACGTTCATTTGACCATTCAATTTTGGTTATTTTCCAACCAATATTCACAAATACAACGTTGAAACAACATGGTTTTTGACAACATTTACTCAATGTTGGGTTCTAACATTGACTTGACCATTGAATTATGGTTGTTTCCCAACCAATATTTGACAACACCAAGACAATGTTGAAACAACGTGCTTTCTGACGACGTTTAACCAATGTTGGGTTGTGACGTTGATTTGACCATTGAAATTTGGTCATTTTACAACACAAATACAACGTTGATATAACATGCTTTTTGACGACGTTTACTCAATGTTGGGTTCTGACATTGATTTGACCATTGAATTATGGTCGTTTCCCAACCAATATTTGACAACACCGAGACAACGATGAAACAACGTGCTTTCTGACGACGTTTAACCAATGTTGGGTTGTGACGTTGATTTGACCATTGAATTTTGGTTATTTTCCAACCAATATTCTACAACACAAATACAACGTTGAAACAACATGCTTTTTGACGACATTTACTCAATGTTCGGTTCTAACATTGATTTGACCATTGAATTATGGTCGTTTCCCAAACAATATTCGACAACACCAAGACAACGTTGAAACAACGTGCTTTTTGACGACGTCTAATCAAAGTTGGCTTGTCACGTTGTTTTGACCATTGAATTTTGGTCATTTTCCGACCAATATTCTACAACACAAATACAACGTTGAAATAACATGCTTTTTGACGACGTTTTATAAATGTCAGGTTGTACCGTTGATTTGACCATTAAAATGTGGTCATTTTACAACACAAATACAACGTTGAAATAACATGCTTTTTGACGACGTTCACTCAATGTTGGGTTCTAACATTGATTTGACCATTGAATTATGGTCGTTTCCCAACCAATATTCGACAACACCAAGACAACATTGAAACAATGTGCTTTCTGACGACGTTTAATCAATGTCGGGTTGTGACGTTGATTTGACCATTAAAATTTGGTCATTTCCCAACCAATATTCTACAACACAAATGCAACGTTGAAACAACATGCTTTTTGACGACGTTTAATCAATGTCAGGTTGTGACGTCGATTTGACCATTGAATTATGGTCGTTTCCCAAACAATATTTGACATTGTTGAAACAACATGCTTTTTGACAATGTTGTAAAATTTGGTCATTTTACAACACAAATTTAACGTTGAAATAACATTTTTTTTGACGACGTTTAATCAATGTTGGGTTCCAACATTGATTTGACCGTTGAATTATGGTGGTTTCCCAACCAATAATCGACAACACCAAGACAACGTTGAAACAATGTACTTTCTGATGACGTTTAATCAATGTTGGGTTGTGACGTTGATTTGACCATTGAATTTTGGTCGTTTCCCAACCGATATTTTACAACACAAATACAACGTGGAAACAACATGCTTTTTGACGACGTTTAATCAATGTTGGGTTGTGACGTTGATTTGACCATTGAATTATGGTCGTTTCCCAACCGATATTTGACAACGTTGAAACAACGTGCTCTCTGACGACGTTTAATCAATGCCGGGTTGTGACGTTGATATGACCATTGAATTTTGGTTATTTTCTGACCAATATTCTACGACACAAATACAACGTTGAAACAACATGTTTTTTGATGATGTTTACTTAATGTTGGGTTCTGACGTTGATTTGACCATTGAATTATGGTCGTTTCCCAAACAATATTTGACATTGTTGAAACAACATGCTTTTTGACAATGTTGTAAAATTTGGTCATTTTACAACACAAATTCAACGTTGAAATAACATGTTTTTTGACGACGTTTACTCAATGTTGGGTTCTAACATTGATTTGACCATTGAAATTTGGTCGTTTCCCAACCAATATTCGACAAAACCAAGACAACGTTGAAACAACGTGCTTTCTGACGACGTTTAATCAACGTTGGGTTGTGACGTTGATTTGACCATTGAATTTTGGTCATTTTCCGACCAATATTCTACAACACAAATACAACATTGAAACAACATGCTTTTTGACGACGTTTGATCAATGTCAGGTTGTGGCGTTGATTTGACCATTGAAATTTGGTAATTTTACAACACAAATATAACGTTGAAATAACATGCTTTTTGACAACGTTTACTCAATGTTGGGTTCTAACATTGATTTGACCATTGAATTATGGTCGTTTCCCAACCAATATTCGACAGTGTTGAAACAACGTGCTTTCTGACGACGTTTAATCAATGTTGGGTTGTGACGTTGTTTTGACCATTGAATTTTGGTCATTTTCCAACCAATATTCTACAACACAAACACAACGTTGAAACAACATGCTTTTTGGCAATGTTTACTTAATGTTGGGTTCTAAAATTGATTTGACCATTAAAATTTGGTCATTTTCCAACCAATATTCTACAACACAAATATAACGTTGAAATAACATGCTTTTTGACGACGTTTACTCAATGTTGGGTTCTAACATTGATTTGACCATTGAATTATGGTCGTTTCCCAACCAATATTCGACAGTGTTGAAACAACGTGCTTTCTGACGACGTTTAATCAACGTTGGGTTGTGACGTTGATTTGACCATTGAATTTTGGTTATTTTCCGACCAATATTCTACAACACAAATACAACGTTGAAACAACATGCTTTTTGACGATGTTTACTTATTGTTAGGTTCTGACGTCGATTTGACCATTAAAATGTGGTCATTTTCCAACCAATATTCCCTAACACAAATACAACGTTTAAACAACATGCTTTTTGACGACGTTTACTCAATGTTGGGTTCTAACATTGATTTGACCATTGAATTATGGTCGTTTCCCAACCAATATTCGACAGTGTTGAAACAACGTGCTTTCTGACGACGTTTAATCAACGTTGGGTTGTGACGTTGATTTGACCATTGAATTTTGGTTATTTTCCGACCAATATTCTACAACACAAATACAACGTTGAAACAACATGCTTTTTGACGATGTTTACTTATTGTTAGGTTCTGACGTCGATTTGACCATTAAAATGTGGTCATTTTCCAACCAATATTCCCTAACACAAATACAACGTTTAAACAACATGCTTTTTGACGACGTTTACTCAATGTTGGGTTCTAACATTGATTTGACCATTGAAATATGGTCGTTTCCCAACCAATATTCGACAAAACCAAGACAACGTTGAAACAACGTGCTTTCTGACGACGTTTAATCAACGTTGGGTTGTGACGTTGATTTGACCATTGAATTTTGGTCATTTTCCGACCAATATTCTACAACACAAACACAACGTTGAAACAACATGCTTTTTGACGATGTTTACTTAATGTTGGGTTTTAAAATTGATTTGACCATTAAAATGTGGTCATTTTCCAACCAATATTCTACAACACAAATACAACATTAAAAATAACATGCTTTTTGACAACGTTTACTCAATGTTGGGTTCTAACATTGATTTGACCATTGAATTATGGTCGTTTCCCAACCAATATTTGACAACGTTGAAACAACGTGCTTTCTGACGACGTTTAATCAATGTTGGGTTCTAACATTGATTTAACCATTGAATTATGGTCATTTCCCAACCAATATTTGACAACACCAAGACAACGTTGAAACAACATGCTTTCTGACGACGTTTAATCAATGTCAGGTTGTGACGTCAATTTGACCATTGAAATTTGGTCATTTTGCAACACAAATACAACATTGAAATAATATGCTTTTTGACGACGTTTACTCAATGTTGGGTTGTGATGTTGATTTGACCATTGAAATTTGGTCATTTCCCGACCAATATTCTACAACACAAATACAACATTGAAACAACATGCTTTTTGACAACGTTTAATCAATGTCAGGTTGTAGCGTTGATTTGACCATTGAAATTTGGTAATTTTACAACACAAATATAACGTTGAAATAACATGCTTTTTGACGACGTTTACTCAATGTTGGGTTCTAACATTGATTTGACCATTGAATTATGGTCGTTTCCCAACCAATATTCGACAAAACCAAGACAACGTTGAAACAACGTGCTTTCTGACGACGTTTAATCAACGTTGGGTTGTGACGTTGATTTGACCATTGAATTTTGGTCATTTTCCGACCAATATTCTACAACACAAACACAACGTTGAAACAACATGCTTTTTGACGATGTTTACTTAATGTTGGGTTTTAAAATTGATTTGACCATTAAAATGTGGTCATTTTCCAACCAATATTCTACAACACAAATACAACATTAAAAATAACATGCTTTTTGACAACGTTTACTCAATGTTGGGTTCTAACATTGATTTGACCATTGAATTATGGTCGTTTCCCAACCAATATTTGACAACGTTGAAACAACGTGCTTTCTGACGACGTTTAATCAATGTTGGGTTCTAACATTGATTTAACCATTGAATTATGGTCATTTCCCAACCAATATTTGACAACACCAAGACAACGTTGAAACAACATGCTTTCTGACGACGTTTAATCAATGTCAGGTTGTGACGTCAATTTGACCATTGAAATTTGGTCATTTTGCAACACAAATACAACGTTGAAATAATATGCTTTTTGACGACGTTTACTCAATGTTGGGTTGTGATGTTGATTTGACCATTGAAATTTGGTCATTTCCCGACCAATATTCTACAACACAAATACAACATTGAAACAACATGCTTTTTGACAACGTTTAATCAATGTCAGGTTGTAGCGTTGATTTGACCATTGAAATTTGGTAATTTTACAACACAAATATAACGTTGAAATAACATGCTTTTTGACGACGTTTACTCAATGTTGGGTTCTAACATTGATTTGACCATTGAATTATGGTCGTTTCCCAACCAATATTCGACAAAACCAAGACAACGTTGAAACAACGTGCTTTCTGACGACGTTTAATCAACGTTGGGTTGTGACGTTGATTTGACCATTGAATTTTGGTCATTTTCCGACCAATATTCTACAACACAAACACAACGTTGAAACAACATGCTTTTTGACGATGTTTACTTAATGTTGGGTTTTAAAATTGATTTGACCATTAAAATGTGGTCATTTTCCAACCAATATTCTACAACACAAATACAACATTAAAAATAACATGCTTTTTGACAACGTTTACTCAATGTTGGGTTCTAACATTGATTTGACCATTGAATTATGGTCGTTTCCCAACCAATATTTGACAACGTTGAAACAACGTGCTTTCTGACGACGTTTAATCAATGTTGGGTTCTAACATTGATTTAACCATTGAATTATGGTCATTTCCCAACCAATATTTGACAACACCAAGACAACGTTGAAACAACATGCTTTCTGACGACGTTTAATCAATGTCAGGTTGTGACGTCAATTTGACCATTGAAATTTGGTCATTTTGCAACACAAATACAACATTGAAATAATATGCTTTTTGACGACGTTTACTCAATGTTGGGTTGTGATGTTGATTTGACCATTGAAATTTGGTCATTTCCCGACCAATATTCTACAACACAAATACAACATTGAAACAACATGCTTTTTGACAACGTTTAATCAATGTCAGGTTGTAGCGTTGATTTGACCATTGAAATTTGGTAATTTTACAACACAAATATAACGTTGAAATAACATGCTTTTTGACGACGTTTACTCAATGTTGGGTTCTAACATTGATTTGACCATTGAATTATGGTCGTTTCCCAACCAATATTCGACAATGTTGAAACAACGTGCTTTCTGACGACGTTTAATCAATGTTGGGTTGTGATGTTGATTTGACCATTAAAATGTGGTCGTTTCCCAACCAATATTCCCTAACACAAATACAACGTTGAAATTACATGCTTTTTGACGACGTTTACTCAATGTTGGGTTCTAACATTGATTTGACAATTGAAATATGGTCGTTTCCCAACCGATATTCGACAAAACCAAGACAACGTTGAAACAACATGCTTTCTGACGACGTTTAATCAACGTTGGGTTGTGACGTTGATTTGACCATTGAATTTTGGTCATTTTCCAACCAATATTCTACAACACAAATACAACATTAAAAATAACATGCTTTTTGACGACGTTTACTCAATGTTGGGTTCTAACATTGACTTGACCATTGAATTATGGTCGTTTCCCAACCGATATTCGACAAAACCAAGACAACGTTGAAACAACGTGCTTTCTGACGACGTTTAATCAACGTTGGGTTGTGACGTTGATTTGACCATTGAATTTTGGTCATTTTCCAACCAATATTCTACAACACAAATACAACATTAAAAATAACATGCTTTTTGACGACGTTTACTCAATGTTGGGTTCTAACATTGACTTGACCATTGAATTATGGTCGTTTCCCAACCAAATATATGACAACGTTGAAACAACGTGCTTTCTGACGACGTTTAATCAATGTTGGGTTGTGACGTTGATTTGAGCCTGGACACAACTAAAGCAGCAGGACCTGACCAAATTGAACCCTTTTTCTTAAAATTGGCTGCTGATTTTGTTGCTGAGCCTCTCTCGCATATTTTTAACCTAAGTCTAACAAGTAAAAGCATTCCAAAAATCTGGAAATCGGCCTTTGTTCTTCCCCTGCTAAAAGGGGGTGAACCCACAAATATAAATAATTACAGACCAATTTCTAAATTATGCATTTTAGCAAAATTGTTTGAGAAGATGATCAGTAACCAGCTAGAGGATTTTTTAGAATCAAACAATATTTTATCTCCATTTCAATCTGGTTTTAGAAAACAGCATAGCACTATTACAGCTGCTCTTAAGGTCCTCAATGATTTAATCGAGGCTGTAGACGGCAAGAAATATTGTGTCGCCCTATTTATTGATTTGTCAAAAGCATTTGACACAGTAGACCACAGTCTGTTAATTCAAGCCCTTCATCACGTTGGATGATCTAAAAATGCAGCTGCTTGGTTCACAGACTATCTCTCCAGCAGAACACAACGTGTACAGGTGGCTGGGACCACCTCTTCATTACTGGACATTACCAAGGGAGTTCCACAAGGCTCAGTGCTGGGGCCCATTTTATTTTCTATCTACATAAATAATCTTTGTAATAATTTGTCAAATGCAATGTACCATTTTTATGCAGACGACACCATTATTTATTGCTGTTCAACCTCCATCACTCAGGCTTTTGAGTTTTTACAAGCTGCTTTTGATGTCATCCAGGCTCGCTTATTTGATCTTAAATTGGTTTTAAATACAGATAAAAGCAAGGTAATGGTTTTCTCTCATTCAAGGGTGCTACTGGAAAATATTCCAAATATTGTAACATCAAATGGAAACCCTATAGAGCAGGTCTTAAATTACAAGTACTTGGGTTTTACTCTTGATCGGGAGCTTTCATTTAAAGTCCATATTAACAACTTGGTCTCTAAGCTTAGGGTAAAGCTTGGTTTCTTTTTTAGAAATAAAAACTGCTTCTCTCTTAAAGTCAGAAAGAAATTGGTGACAGCAACTATCTTGCCTGTAATTGATTATGGAGACGTGCTTTATTTTAGTGCTTCATCTAAATACCTCCAGTCCTTGGACACTGTTTTTCATTCAGCTCTAAGATTTGTTACTGGCTGTCGTAGTCTCAGCCACCATTGTCAACTGTATATGAAGTCAGACTTATCTTCATTGAGTGCACGCAGATACACACATTGGCTGACTTTAATTTATAAGGCTCTTTTAGGTTTAATACCTCCATACTTGTGTACTCTGTTACGAAGAAAAAGCAGCTCTTACGCATTACGTTCTAACAATTTGTATGTTTTAACTGTTCCTCATGTACGGACTGAATTTGGCAAAAGAGCTTTTGGCATTGCTGCCCCTATGGCATGGAATGCATTGCAGACGAAACTGAAACTTACAGAACTACTTCCATTTGGAGCCTTCCGTTCTGTCCTGAGGGACAACCAGCGAGAGACATTTGCACAGTGCCTGTGTTTTTAAAGATGTAAATCTCTGTTGTTTTACACTTCTCTTATGTATTTTAAAATGTATGTCTTAATGTATTTATTTTGAAACTGCTCTGTGACATGTGCTGTTGACCTCTTGGCCAGGTCACCCTTGTGAAAGAGATCTTGATCTCAATGGGTTTTCTTATCTGGTTAAATAAAGGTTCTAATTTGACCATTGAATTATGGTCGTTTCCCAACCAATATTCTACAACACCAATACAACGTTGAAACAACGTGCTTTTTGACAACATTTACTCAATGTTGGGTTCTTACATTGACTCGACCATTGAATTATGGTCGTTTCCCAACCAATATTTGACAACACCAAGACAACGTTGAAACAACGTGCTTTCTGACGACGTTTAATCAACGTCGGGTTGTGACGTTGATTTGATTGTTTAAATTAGCTAAAAAAGTTAGCATGTGTCAAATACCAAGTTATATGCCCCTTAAGAATACGGGTGCAAACTTAGCTTTAAAAAAAAAAAAAAACTTTAGCACGTTAGCATGCTAAAGTGCTACCAACTTTATTCACATTTCTTGCCACCATGTTAGTTCTCATAAAGTCTCCCCTCATGTGTTTCGGTGCTTGTTCCCCACCTGTGAAATACGACCATTACCCAACTTTGAAGCGTTTTTTCAGCGGCAGGCAAATGCGCCTCCTAAATCTTTTATGGTGCGTGTCAATAGCAGACAAAGCTCGGCTATTTACGACGTTTCTGAGGGGAGCGGACGTGGCCCGCCGCTGAAGCGCAAACAGATGTGTGTTTGAAGTGCGGCGCCGTCCAAACGTGTCGGCGTGACGGACAAGGACGTGAGCTCCCATGAACGAAAAAACGGCGCGTGGGACTTTGGTGTACTTCCCAGTTGCATCGGTCATCCTCACAAGAGCGGCGGAGCATAAATCAGCACAAGTGGGAAGGTCTTATTTCTGGCTTTTGAAATTCCAGTATTTTCCAAAGCGCCCGCGCTATTTTTCATTTTTCGCCGATGATTTGTTGTCGGGGAAAACTGAGACACGCTCAGTCGAGCTTCATGCTTTCCAATGGTGGGAGTCCATCATTGTAATTTACCGTAGGGCTCTGTTGCCAGATGCTTTTGGATATTTTTTTTATTTTTTTTGCTTCCAGCAGGATGGATGTTGGGTCCAGCAGGGCCTTTTTTTTTTTTGTCATTAGCGGGAAAACAAATGGGCCGGCGAGCAGGCGGAGTGTGTCTGCGCTTGGTGACTCTGCACCCTTCATGCTGATGAATAGCTGCTAATATGCTAACAGATGCCGGACAACTTGTCATGCTAACAAGGTCCCAGAAGCATAAGTTCTTGTGGTAATTACTACATATTATCATGTATAAATCACATTGTATGATACAGCCAGTTAGCATAGTAGGACAAATGTAGTGTCATGTATCTGCTAAATGATCACACTATAATCAGTCAAGCTGTGAATACATACATTAATGCTAGTCTGCTTTCATTATTATGCTATTTGTCAACAGATTTAAAATAGATGTCCCGACAAAGTGTATTGGACGTTTTGTGTGTCCTGTTGCTTTAATGCTTTCCATGGGAATTAACGGGAATTAATGGGAAATTAATGGGAATAAACATTGAATGCAACATGCAACATTATTAGCTACAACAACCTGATTTAATGCAAATGTCGACCCTGCACTGTGCATTCCTCGATCATTCTATGTTTTACATACCGTATTTTCCGAGCTGCGGAGTCAAAGTTAGTCACACACACGCACTAGGTGTGGTGTAATGACTCTTTGCGTTTGACCCATCCCCTCGTTCCAGGTGAGGGGAGCAGTGAGCTGCAGCGGTGGCCACGCTCGGGAATCATTTTTTTTGTGTGTGATTTAACCCCCAATTCCAACCCTTGATGCTGAGTGCCTGCAAAATTTGTTAAAAAAAAAGTGTTAAATTAGCTAAAAAAAAAAAAAAAAAGGTAGCATGTGTTAAATACCAAGATGTAAGGCCCGATGTACTGTAAATTGGCGGAAAAAAAAAAAGAAAAAAAAATCTGCATGCTAACGTTAGCATATGTTATATGTTACGACTGTGGTATACAGCTGAAAAATCCGCAAAAAAAAAGTTTTTATGCTAAAGTTAGAGTGTGTCAAGTAACAAGTTACTGTATGGCTGAGGTGTTTGACTGTAAAATTGGCAAAAAAAAATGTTTTGCATGTGTCACATATGACTCAAAGGCCCATAAGAAATTGGCTAAAAAAAGTCTTAAATTAGCTAAAAAAGTCAGCATGTGTCAAATGTGTGGCCCTGAGGTGTACGGCTGCAAAATTGCCAAAAAATAAATAAATAAATAAAAATAAAAAGTTTTTATGCTAAAGTGAGCATGTGTCAAGTAACAAGTTACTGTATGACTGTGTAATTGTATAAAAAAAAAGTGTATGTGTCACATATGACTCAAAGGTCCATACGAATTTGGCTAAAAAAAAAAGTGTTAAATTAGCTAAAAAGAAAAGTTATTAGCATGAGTTCACATAAGTTCTACGACTCAGAGGTGTAGTCCAGAGAAATTAGCTAAAAAAGTGTTAAATTAGCTAAAAAAGTTAGCATGTGTCACATTAATGGAAATAAACATTGAATGCAACATGCTAGATCTTGCAGTATGATTATTAGCTAAAACAATCTGATTTCATGCAAATTCAGTACAATGTCGACCCTGCACTGTGCATTCCTCGATCATTCTATGGTTTACATACCGTATTTTCCGAGCTGCGGAGTCAAAGTTAGTCAAAGTTAGTGAAATGACTCTTTGCGTTTGACCCATCCCCTCGTTCCAGGTGAAGGGAGCAGTGAGCAGCAGCGGTGGCCACGCTCGGGAATAATTTTTTTTGTGTGATTTAACCCCCAATTCCAACCCTTGATGCTGAGTGCCTGCAAAATTTGTTTAAAAAAAGTGTTAAATTAGCTAAAAAAAAAAAAAAAAAGGTAGCATGTGTTAAATACCAAGATGTATGGCCCGATGTACTGTAAATTGGCGAAAAAAATAAAAAAAATAAAAATCTGCATGCTAACGTTAGCATATGTTATATGTTACGACTGTGGTATACAGCTGAAAAATCCGCAAAAAAAAAGTTTTTATGCTAAAGTTAGAATGTGTCAAGTAACAAGTTACTGTATGACTGAGGTGTTTGACTGTAAAATTGGCAAAACAATGTTTTGCATGTGTCACATATGACTCAAAGGTCCATAAGAAATTGGCTAAAAAAAAGTGTTAAATTAGCTAAAAAAAGTTAGCATGTGTCAAATGTGTGGCCCTGAGGTGTACGGCTGCAAAATTGTCAAAAATGAAAAAATAAAATAAAATAAAAAAGTTTTTATGCTAAAGTGAGCATGTGTCAAGTAACAAGTTACTGTATGACTGTATAATTGTATAAAAAAAATGTGTATGTGTCACATATGACTCAAAGGTCCATACGAATTTGGCTAAAAAAAAGTGTAAAATTAGCTTAAAAAAAAAGTTATTAGCATGAGTTCACATAAGTTCTACGACTCAGAGGTGTAGTCCAGAGAAATTAGCTAAAAAAGTGTTAAATTAGCTAAAAAAGTTAGCATGTGTCACATTAATGGAAATAAACATTGAATGCAACATGCTAGATCTTGCAGTATGATTATTAGCTAAAACAATCTGATTTCATGCAAATTCAGTAGAATTTCAACCCTGCACCGTGCATTCCTCGATCATTCTATGTTTTACATACCGTATTTTCCGAGCTGTAGAGTTAAAGTTAGTCACACACACGCACTAGGTGTGGTGAAATGACTCTGCGTTTGACCCATCCCCTCGTTCCAGGTGAGGGGAGCAGTGAGCAGCAGCGGTGGCCACGCTCGGGAATCATTTTTTTTGTGTGATTTAACCCCCAATTCCAACCCTTGATGCTGAGTGCCTGCAAAAGTTGTTAAAAAAAAGTGTTAAATTAGCTAAAAAAAAATAAAAAAGGTAACATGTGTTAAATACCAAGATGTATGGCCCGATGTACTGTAAATTGGCGGGGGAAAAAAGGGGAAAAAAATCTGCATGCTAACATTAGCATATGTTATATGTTACGACTGTGGTATACAGCTGAAAAATCCGCCAAAAAAAAGTTTTTATGCTAAAGTTAGAATGTGTCAAGTAACAAGTTACTGTATGGCTGAGGTGTTTGACTGTAAAATTGGCAAAACAATGTGTTGCATGTGTCACATATGACTCAAAGGTCCATAAGATTTTGGTTAAAAAAAGTGTTAAATTAGCTAAAAAAGTTAGCATGTGTCAAATGTGTGGCCCTGAGGTGTACGGCTGCAAAATTGGCAAAAAATAAATAAATAAATAAAAATAAAAAGTTTTTATGCTAAAGTGAGCATGTGTCAAGTAACAAGTTACTGTATGACTGTATAATTGTATAAAAAAAAATTGTATGTGTCACATATGACTCAAAGGTCCATACGAATTTGGCTAAAAAAAAAGTGTTAAATTAGCTAAAAAAAAAGTTATTAGCATGAGTTCACATAAGTTCTACGACTCAGAGGTGTAGTCCAGAGAAATTAGCTAAAAAAGTGTTAAATTAGCTAAAAAAGTTAGCATGTGTCACATTAATGGAAATAAACATTGAATGCAACATGCTATATCTTGCAGTATGATTATTAGCTAAAACAATCTGATTTCATGCAAATTCAGTAGAATTTCAACCCTGCACCGTGCATTCCTCGATCATTCTATGTTTTACATACCGTATTTTCCGAGCTGCGGAGTCAAAGTTAGTCACACACACGCACTAGGTGTGGTGAAATGACTCTTTGCGTTTGACCCATCCCCTCGTTCCAGGTGAGGGGAGCAGTGAGCAGCAGCGGTGGCCACGCTCGGGAATCATTTTTTTTGTGTGATTTAACCCCCAATTCCAACCCTTGATGCTGAGTGGCTGCAAAATTAGCTAAAAAAAAAGTGTTAAATTAGCTTAAAAAAAAGTTAGCATGTGTCAAATACCAAGATGTATGGTCCTGAGGTGTACGGCTGCAAAATTGGCCAAAAAAAATAACAAATCTGCATGCTAACGTTAGCATTTGTTATATGTTATGACTGTGGTATACAGCTGAAAAATCTGCAAAAATAAGTTTTTATGCTAAAGTGAGCATGTGTCAGGTATCAAGTTACTGTATGACTGAGGTGTTTGACTGTAAAATTGGCTAAAAAAATGTTGCATGTGTCACATACCAAGGTCTATGACTCAAAGGTCCATACGAAATTGGCTTTAAAAAAGTGTTAAATTAGTTAAAAAAGTTATTAGCATGTGTTCACATAAGTTCTACGACTCAGAGGTCTAACCCAGAGAAATTAGCTAAAAAAGTGTTGAATTAGCTAAAAAAAAAGTTAGCATGTGTCAAATACCAAGATGTATGGCCCTGAGCTGTACGGCTGCAAAATTGGCCCCAAAAAATTAAAAAAACAAATCTGCATGCTAACGTTAGCATTTGTTATATGTTATGACTGTGGTATACAGGTGAAAAATCTGCAAAAAAAAAGTTTTTATGATAAAGTGAGCATGTGTCAAGTAACAAGTTACTGTATGACTGAGGTGTTTGACTGTAAAATTGGCTAAAATGTTTTTGCATGTGTCACATATGACTCAAAGGTCCATACAAAATTAGTTAAAAAAAGTGTTAAATTAGCTAAAAAAAAAAAAGTTATTAGCATGTGTTTTATTACTCAGAGGTGTAACCCAGAGAAATTAGCTAAAAATGTTTAAATTAGCTACAAAAGTTAGCATATGTTACATACTAAGTAATATGACTCAAAGGTGTAACCTTGCAAAATTTGCTAAAAACAAAAAGTTTTAAATTAGCTAATAATGTTAATATGTGTCATATACCAAGATGTATGGCCCTGAAGTGTACGGCTGCAAAATTGGCAACAAAAACAAAACAAATCTGCATGCTAACGTTAGCATTTGTTATATGTTATGACTGTGGTATACAGCTGAAAAATCTAAAAAAATAAGTTTTTATGCTAAAGTGAGCATGTGTCAAGTAACAAGTTACTGTATGACTGAGGTGTTTGACTGTAAAATTGGCTAAACAATGTTTGCATGTGTCACATACCAAGGTCTATGACTGAAATTAGCTAAAAAAGTTATTAGCATGTGTTCACATAAGTTCTACGACTCAGAGGTGTAACCCAGAGAAATTAGCTAAAAAAAAGTTAGCATGTGTCACAAACTAAGTTCTATGACTCAGAGGTGTAACCTTGCAAAATTATCTAAAAACTAAAAGTTTTAAATTAGCTAGTCCCCACATCTGCGGTCCCCTCCAAGGTTTCTCATTGACATCCCATTGGGTTTAGTTTTTTCTTGCCCTGATGTGGGATCTGAACCCAGGATGTCGTTGTGGCTTGTGCAGCCCTTTGAGACACTCGTCAATTAGGGCTATATAAGTAAACATTGATTGATTCAATCAATCAATCAATATCAATCAATATTTAGCAATGATGGTCCTAATATTACAAACAGTTCCTTGATAAGTTTCCCAGGAAGTGGGTCAAGTAAACATGTTGTTTGTTTTATCCCATTTACACGCCGTAGCAGTTCCTCTAATGCTATTTCATCAAAAAGAGAGAGACTATTTTGGAGGGCAATATCCGTCGTATATACAGTCGTATTTGTGTTAATAAAACCCAGTTGTAGCTGGGATGCGTTGTCTTTAAACTCCTTTCTAAAGAGTTACATTTTCTTATTAAAGAAATTCATAAAGTCATCTGCCGAGTGGGTGGAGCTACTGGGAGGAGTCCCTTATTGGGTTAGCGTTGCTACTGTACTGAACAAATATTTAGGATCGTTTTTGTTGAGGCAGATGAGATTTGAGTAGTTTTTAGATTGTGAGGTTTGGTTGATATCAACACTTCAGTCATCAACAATAATATCATCTGGGAAATGGACATTGAAACAGTGTAGGTCTGACTTGGTAGGATATGTACAGCGAGCAGTGAACATAGTGAGCTCAGAAAGCATAAGAACAAGTATATACATTTGATTATTTACATTTGATTATTTACAATCCGGGGAGGTTGGATGTAGAAGGGGGAGGGTGTTAGTTTAGGGTTGTAGCTTCCTTGGAGGTGTTCTTGTAGTGCGGTTTTGAAGGAGGGTAGAGATGCACTTTCTTTTACACCTGTTGGGAGCGCATTCCATATTGATGCGGCATAGAAGGAGAATGAGTTAAGACCTTTGTTAGATCGGAATCTGGGTTTAACGTGGTTAGTGGAGCTCCCCCTGGTGTTGTGGTTATGGCGGTCATTTACGTTAAGGAAGTAGTTTGACGTGTACTTCGGTATCAGGGAGGTGTAGCGGATTTTATAGATTAGGCTCAGTGCAAGTTGTTTAACTCTGTCCTCCACCCTGAGCCAGCCACCTTCGGAGAAGTGGGTAGGAGTGAGGTGTGATCTGGGGTGGAGGTCTAGAAGTAACCTGACTAGCTTGTTCTGGGATGTTTGGAGTCTAGATTTGAGGGTTTTGGAGGTGCTGGGGTACCAGGAGGTGCATGTGTATTGATTGATCGATTGATTGATTGATTGATTAATTGATTGATTGTTATGCACACAAAAAAATTCTGATTTATTTCTCAGAAATTCTAAATATGCATCAAATTCAATCAATCAATCAATCAATGTTTATTTATATAGCCCTGAAGCACAAGTGTCTCAAAGGGCTGCACAAGCCACAACGACATCCGCGGCACAGAGCCCACATAAGGGCAAGGAAAAACTCACAACCTCAATGGGACGTCGATGTGAATGACTATGAGAAACCTTGGAAAGGACCGCATATGTGGGTAACACTCCTCCCCCCCCTCTAGGGGGGACCGGATGCAATGGACGTCGAGTGGGTCTGACATAATATTGTGAGAGTCCAGTCCATAGTGGATTTAACATAATAGTGAGAGTCCAGTCCATAGTGGATCTAACATAATAGTGAAAGTCCAGTCCATAGTGGATCTAACATAATATTGTGAAAGTCCAGTCCATAGTGGATCTAACATAATAGTGAGAGTCCAGTCCATAGTGGATCTAACATAATATTGTGAGAGTCCAGTCCATAGTGGATCTAACATAATAGTGAGAGTCCAGTCCATAGTAGATCTAACATAATAGTGAGAGTCCAGTCCATAGTGGATCTAACATAATAGTGAAAGTCCAGTCCATAGTGGATATAACATAATAGTGAAAGTCCAGTCCATAGTAGATCTAACATAATAGTGAGAGTCCAGTCCATAGTGGATCTAACATAATAGTGAAAGTCCAGTCCATAGTAGATCTAACATAATAGTGAGAGTCCAGTCCATAGTGGATCTAACATAATATTGTGAGAGTCCAGTCCATAGTGGATCTAACATAATATTGTGAAAGTCCAGTCCATAGTAGATCTAACATAATAGTGAGAGTCCAGTCCATAGTAGATCTAACATAATAGTGAGAGTCCAGTCCATAGTGGATCTAACATAATAGTGAAAGTCCAGTCCATAGTGGATATAACATAATAGTGAAAGTCCAGTCCATAGTAGATCTAACATAATAGTGAGAGTCCAGTCCATAGTGGATCTAACATAATAGTGAAAGTCCAGTCCATAGTAGATCTAACATAATATTGTGAAAGTCCAGTCCATAGTAGATCTAACATAATAGTGAGAGTCCAGTTCATAGTGGATCTAACATAATAGTGTGAGAGTCCAGTCCATAGTGGATCTAACATAATATTGTGAGAGTCCAGTCCATAGTGGATCTAACATAATATTGTGAAAATCCAGTCCATAGTAGATCTAACATAATAGTGAAAGTCCAGTCCATAGTGGATCTAACATAATATTGTGAAAGTCCAGTCCATAGTCGATCTAACATAATAGTGAGAGTCCAGTCCATAGTAGATCTAACATAATAGTGTGAAAGTCCAGTCCATAGTGGATCTAACATAATAGTGATTGTCCAGTCCATAGTGGATCTAACATAATAGTGAGAGTCCAGTCCATAGTGGATCTAACATAATAGTGAGAGTCCAGTCCATAGTGGGGCCAGCAGGAGGGGGCCAGCATCTCGAGTGGAGACAGGTCAGCAGCACAGAGATGTCCCCAACCGATGCACAGGCGAGCGGTCCACCCCGGGTCCCGACTCTGGACAGCCAGCACTTCATCCATGGCCACTGGATCATCAAATTAAATACGAGTTTGATTGATAAAAAGTATTACAATAATTTCCCGCAAATGAAGTGCAAAAAAAAGAAATGGCAACAGTTTCGGGCCCCAACTTAGCCAGGTGTGGCCCTGCTCTCAACCAACTGCTTGCCTCTCTCCTCACAGTTTAGTTACTTTGATTGGTGATATTCACTAATTCAGTGTCATGTTTGTGTAGCGCTTTGGAAGACGAGATGGTAATTACCGGTTGTCGGTCCCGGCCCATTGTACACACACGTACACACACACACACACACACACACACACACACGTACACACACACAGGCGCGCAAACACTCATTCCCAGGTGCCGTCAGAGCTTCAAAGCTACTGTGGTGGAAAGAGCCGGACTCATCTGTCAATTACGTTAAGCTCCATCGGGCCATTGTCTAAACTGTTTTCTCACTCGCCGGTGACTCCAGTGATTTATTGTCAGCCGCCCTGACATCAATATACAATTGGGGAGACACTAAGCTGTGATGTGTGAGCACAAACTCTTGTCAGACTCGCAGCGCGGTGCACATTACGTGCCGTTTAGATTATTCATTGCCGCCAAAGCGCTGTTTGGATTCACTGCCTGTGAAGAAGACGGACATTACTCCCTGATCCAGCACCGACTCCAAACATCACCGCCTTATTTTATTTGGAGTCGACTTCTTGATCACGCTGAACAAATAGGCAGTTTAAAGTATAAATACACTGCAAAAACTGAAATCTAAGTAAGATTAAATATGTCAAATAAGGGTGATATTTGCTTATTTTCTGTCTGATAAGATAATTCTTCTCACTAAGCAGATTTTATGTTAGAGTGTTTTACTTGTTTTAATGCCTAGTTCACACCAACGGCGCTTTGCTCGCCGCTTTAAAGTCATTTTTGTCCATTTTTCCACGAATATCCCGATCTCCGATCTCTGATACGCTCTGATACGAATTATTTCCCGCTTTGTTACGATTTGATGCCGCTTTGATCCCGCTTTGATACGCTTTAAATCACGCTTTGATACGCTTTCTTACGCTTTATTGAACTTTATTACGCTTTGATGCGATTATTATTTTGTGAATTTGATGAATGAATTGCCTGCGCACACATAATATAATAAAAAAAAGAGAAATATGACAAAAAAATAAGAAAAAAAATGAGAAAAAAAAGGAAATAAGAAAATAAGAAAAAAATAAGAAAAAAATGTGGAAAAACTCAGTATGCTAAGTTTTCCCCACATTTTTTAGATGTATCTATTTATTTGATTTCTCTTTTTGTTTTCTTATATACAAGATAAAACACATCATGTAATAAAAAAGACAAATATGACAAAAAATAAGAAAAAAAATGAGGAAAAAAAAGGAAATAAGAAAGTAAGAAAAAAATAAGAAAAAAATGTGGAAAAACTCAGTATACTAAGTTTTCCCCACATGTTTTAGATGGATCTATTTATTTGATTTCTCTTTTTGTTGTATTATATACAAGATAAAACACATCATGTAATAAAAAAGACAAATATGACAAAAAATAAGAAAAAAAATGAGAAAAAAAAGGAAATAAGAAAATGAGAAAAAATAAGAAAAAAATGTGGAAAAACTCAGTACACTAAGTTTTCCCCACATTTTTTAGATTTATCTATTTATTTGATTTCTCTTTTTGTTTTATTATATACAGGATAAAACACATCATGTAATAAAAAAGACAAATATGACAAAAAATAAGAAAAAAAATGAGAAAAAAAAGGAAATAAGAAAATGAGAAAAAATAAGAAAAAATTGTGGAAAAACTCAGTATACTAAGTTTTCCCCACATTTTTTAGATTTATCTATTTATTTGATTTCTCTTTTTGTTTTATTATATACAAGATAAAACACATCATGTAATAAAAAAGACAAATATGACAAAAAATAAGAAAAAAAATGAGAAAAAAAAGGAAATAAGAAAATAAGAAAAAAATAAGAAAAAAATGTGGAAAAACTCAGTATACTAAGTTTTCCCCACATTTTTTAGATGTATCTATTTATTTGATTTCTCTTTTTGTTTTCTTATATACAAGATAAAACACATCATGTAATAAAAAAGACAAATATGACAAAAAATAAGAAAAAAAATGAGAAAAAAAGGAAATAAGAAAGTAAGAAAAAAATAACAAAAAAATGTGGAAAAACTCAGTATACTAAGTTTTCCCCACATGTTTTAGATGTATCTATTTATTTGATTTCTCTTTTTGTTGTATTATATACAACATAAAACACATCATGTAATAAAAAAGACAAATATGACAAAAAATAAGAAAAAAAAGGAGAAAAAAAAGGAAATAAGAAAATGAGAAAAAATAAGAAAAAAATGTGGAAAAACTCAGTACACTAAGTTTTCCCCACATTTTTTAGATTTATCTATTTATTTGATTTCTCTTTTTGTTTTATTATATACAGGATAAAACACATCATGTAATAAAAAAGACAAATATGACAAAAAATAAGAAAAAAAATGAGAAAAAAAAGGAAATAAGAAAATGAGAAAAAATAAGAAAAAATTGTGGAAAAACTCAGTATACTAAGTTTTCCCCACATTTTTTAGATTTATCTATTTATTTGATTTCTCTTTTTGTTTTATTATATACAAGATAAAACACATCATGTAATAAAAAAGACAAATATGACAAAAAATAAGAAAAAAAATGAGAAAAAAAAGGAAATAAGAAAATAAGAAAAAAATAAGAAAAAAATGTGGAAAAACTCAGTATACTAAGTTTTCCCCACATTTTTTAGATGTATCTATTTATTTGATTTCTCTTTTTGTTTTCTTATATACAAGATAAAACACATCATGTAATAAAAAAGACAAATATGACAAAAAATAAGAAAAAAAATGAGAAAAAAAAGAAAATAAGAAAGTAAGAAAAAAATAAGAAAAAAATGTGGAAAAACTCAGTATACTAAGTTTTCCCCACATGTTTTAGATGTATCTATTTATTTGATTTCTCTTTTTGTTGTATTATATACAAGATAAAACACATCATGTAATAAAAAAGACAAATATGACAAAAAATAAGAAAAAAAATGAGAAAAAAAAGGAAATAAGAAAATGAGAAAAAATAAGAAAAAAATGTGGAAAAACTCAGTACACTAAGTTTTCCCCACATTTTTTAGATTTATCTATTTATTTGATTTCTCTTTTTGTTTTATTATATACAGGATAAAACACATCATGTAATAAAAAAGACAAATATGACAAAAAATAAGAAAAAAAATGAGAAAAAAAAGGAAATAAGAAAATGAGAAAAAATAAGAAAAAATTGTGGAAAAACTCAGTATACTAAGTTTTCCCCACATTTTTTAGATTTATCTATTTATTTGATTTCTCTTTTTGTTTTATTATATACAAGATAAAACACATCATGTAATAAAAAAGACAAATATGACAAAAAATAAGAAAAAAAATGAGAAAAAAAAGGAAATAAGAAAATAAGAAAAAAATAAGAAAAAAATGTGGAAAAACTCAGTATACTAAGTTTTCCCCACATTTTTTAGATTTATCTATTTATTTGATTTCTCTTTTTGTTTTATTATATACAAGATAAAACACATAATGTAATAAAAAAGACAAATATGACAAAAAATAAGAAAAAAAATGAGAAAAAAAAGGAAATAAGAAAATAAGAAAAAAATAGAAAAAAATGTGGAAAACTCAGTATACTAAGTTTTCCCCACATTTTTTAGATTTATCTATTTATTTGATTTCTCTTTTTGTTTTATTATATACAAGATAAAACACATAATGTAATAAAAAAGACAAATATGACAAAAAATAAGAAAAAAAATGAGAAAAAAAAGGAAATAAGAAAATGAGAAAAAATAAGAAAAAAATGTGGAAAAACTCAGTATACTAAGTTTTCCCCACATTTTTTAGATTTATCTATTTATTTGATTTCTCTTTTTATTTTATTATATACAAGATAAAACACATCATGTAATAAAAAAGACAAATATGACAAAAAATAAGAAAAAAAATGAGGAAAAAAAAGGAAATAAGAAAATGAGAAAAAATAAGAAAAAAATGTGGAAAAACTCAGTATACTAAGTTTTCCCCACATTTTTTAGATGTATCTATTTATTTGATTTCTCTTTTTGTTTTCTTATATACAAGATAAAACACATCATGTAATAAAAAAGACAAATATGACAAAAAATAAGAAAAAAAATTAGAAAAAAAAGGAAATAAGAAAATGAGAAAAAATAAGAAAAAAATGTGGAAAAACTCAGTATACTAAGTTTTCTCCACATTTTTTAGATTTATCTATTTATTTGATTTCTCTTTTTGTTTTATTATATACAAGATAAAACACATAATGTAAGAGAGTGTAAGAGAAATATGATAAACAAATAAGTAAAAAAAAATGTGAAAAACTCAGTATACTGTTTTCCACACATTTTTTATATTCATTTATTTTTTCAATTTCTCTTTTTTTTCGTTATATTATGTTTTATATCTTAATTTCTTGTATTTCTTTGTCATCTTAATAAATATCTATCTTTCATTTCTTATGCTAGTTGACAATAATAAAAGGCATTTCTTTTAAACGTAACATATTCTCTTTCTCATTAAGGAAGATGTTATCAACATGTGCAGCAAGCAACAAACTTGACCAAACAAAAAAGCACAAATAGTATCACTGTTCACCAATCAGGGTTACATCATGTGGGGTTCATATGACAAAGGGTACATTATGTTGTACGAGATGATACAAGGGAGTGGATCAACATTGTCCACAAAGTAGAAAGTTAAGAACCATTTTTGTTTACATTTTCGTACAGAAAAATGATAGACAGTAATGTCAAACTGTAACATCAAACAGCAAACTCTAACAGAAGTACAGAAACAATGATCATCGTATAAAAAAGGCAATGATGCAAAAGAGAATGGATTTGTAATCCTGTGTTGGTTTTACATCAAGTTTCAATGTCACTAGTCAATATCACAGTCACTTCCTATTTGTAGTTGTAGACTGGGGTCGGCGCTTTGAGCCAAGATCTGTTAAGCTTTCCTACGCTTTGAGTCAAGCTTTGCTGAGCTTTGATACGCTCTCTGCGCTTTATTCCATTCTTGACAGAGCGCCGAATTTTTTAAAACCGTTTAAAAAATGTTGGCGATCTTGCCGCATGTCCCGCTTCACTACAAGCTTTCCCACGATCCATTACGACCCTCACGCTTTAATCACGCTTTGTTACGCTTTAACGCCGCTTTGCATGCCGTTTTAAAGTGCCGTTTTAAAGCGCCGTTGGTGTGAACCTAGCATAAGGGTTTTGGTCCTAAATGATCTCAGTAAGATATTACAGCTTGTTGCTGAGATGTGATGACCTATATTGAGTAAAACATGCTTGAAACTAGAATATCAACTGTTACAAAGCTGTGTCATCAACACTCACAAGTATAAAACTGCTTTTTTAAAGTAATCATTTCTTATTTTAAGCATGAAAAAAAAAAATCATGACTTGGTAGGGATGATGTTTGATAAGAAATTATCGAGTTCGAGCCCATTATCGAATTCTCATTTCGAATCCTCTTATCGAATCCTCTTATCGAATCCTCCTATCGAACCGATTCCTTATCGATTCTCTTATCGAATCCAGATAGGTTGTTGTATATGGAAAAAAACACAATATTTGGTTTGACAAAAGCTCACTTTTATTTTATAAGAAAAAATTTAAATAAAATAAATAAATACATATTGACTGTTGCCCCCCCTAAAAAAATAAAATAAATAAATATTGACTGTTGTTACCCAAAGTATACTAAGTGGGATTTGTCAGAAAAACAAATATATACAATAACACAAAAACAACCTGTCTCTATGATCACTATAGCCATGCCTTGAGGCGTTTTTTTCCGGTCCATTATTTTTGCTGCTTGTGTGACATCACAGGAAATGACGTAGCTATGTCATTTCCTGTGATGTCCCACAGGGCATTTCTTGTGGGACGGGATCCGTTCCCAGGGATTCGAATAAAGAACCAACTCTTTTTCTTTACTATAGTGGCCTCGATAACGGGAACCGGTTCTCAAAAAGGGATTCGAGTCCATGGGAGAACCGGTTTCGAACATCATCCCTATGACTTTGACACAATTGTGTCTCATAATTAAAACAGATGACAGCCAAATGGACTTTGCTGTTTTATATTCAATGAAACAATAGGAAATACGCACTCATATAGTAGTACAGTTGGCACAGTACAGTAAACTGACAGTTAATATTTAAACATTTAACATGTGACATTTCTAATAATTTTGAACAGAAATAGTTCATGCACATTCATAAAAATTCTTCAAAATTACAATAAAAAAACAATTTGGCCGGGGGTCGGGCTGTATATACGCGCACTAATTGACTGAAAGAGCACGCACTTGACGCGATGATGTCATGTTATCGAT
The DNA here is from genome assembly GCF_033978785.1 of Entelurus aequoreus. Lineage (NCBI taxonomy): Eukaryota > Metazoa > Chordata > Actinopteri > Syngnathiformes > Syngnathidae > Entelurus > Entelurus aequoreus. The sequence continues at coordinate 6,799,382 of NC_084739.1, read as the reverse complement.
GGAAAAATGCATTTTTAGACCATATGATTTGCCTGAGCGGCTAGGAGACCCCGAGAGTAACAAGCGGTTGCCTTGTTGCCTTTGTAGTAGAATTTCTGACCTTTGAACTATATTTCATGTCCGTCAAGAATGTACGCTCATTTAATTTCTCTTCTATTCTGTGCCATTGAATGGACCGGGTGTGGGACAAAAGTGAATATTAAGTCGTGCCAACCTGTCTACAGAATGTTTTGATTGTCTAAGTATGATTAAGGGATTCAAGGATGTTGCAAAACAAACATGTCGAAGACCACAAAATCATGACGCACAAGGAAAAACAGACTGACGCACGAAGAAACAGATAAAAATGCCCAGGAGACCAGGACTCGAGAGAGATTGCTTTTTGTGTGTCCTCCGGAGGACGGCCGTTTGTTTGCAGGGACAAAACAATCCAACTTATGCACTTTTGACTATGAGAAAATAAACTTGTTGTACTAAATTCACTTTTGTTGCTGTTTAAGCCTTGGACAATCCTCTACACCTTTCCATTAAGAACAATAAATTCGTTTTTAGTATAAGTTTGCTGGTTTCAGGAAATGTAATGCCGAGCGCATATCATTATGTCAAGATAATGGCACTAGCATTTACTTCATTTAAGAATATTTTTCAACATATTGAGCAAAAAGTTCTCTTTTTTTTTCTACCAAGAAAAGTGCACTTGTTATTAGTGAGAATATACTTATTTTAAGGTATTTTTGGGTTCATTGAAGTTAGCTAATTTTACTTGTTTTGGAAAGTTTTGACAAGCCAAATTTTATTTGTTCTATTGGCAGATAATTTTGCTTAGTTCAAATAAAATACCCCTCATTTTTGTATTTTTTGTTTCTTGTTTTTGAACACTGACTTTGTGCAGTGTAGGAGCCACGGTTGCAGGACCGGGTAAGGTCTTTTAAGGTCTTCGGCTGGCACTGACGTACTGAAAAGAGCGAGGTCACGGAAAAAATGCTTGGCGTCGGCCCTAAACGACCTTTTTAGCCTGTCACTTTGATTCGGCTGATCAAGCCACTTTAAACAGACGGAGCAGGTCTCTCTGTCAGGGGTAATGTAAGACGACAAGTTATTTCGCCGTCACCGCTTGATTGGTGGATGGTTTCTGGCGTGCCGCGTCGCTGCAGTTGCGAGACGTACGCATTGACTGAGTCATTTTTTTTTTTTTTTTGGTCAAAAAGACAGATCTAGCCCAGTTTGTTGTGATATAAAAAGCTTCCTTCCTTCCTTCTCCCCCCCTGGAGGAACTTCATGCATCCAGACATGAAACCCTCAGTTTGGTAGCCTTCAAACTACATCATGCCTGATGGGGAGGAGACAAGCAATGTACCGGACCATAGGGCGCACCGGATTAAAAGGCGCACTGCCGATGAGCGGGTCTATTCAGGTCTATTTTCATACAAAAGGCGCATTAAAGGGGTCATACTATGTTGTTTTTCTACATTTAAAACACTTGCTTGTGATCTACATAACATGTAGACTAGTGTGCCGTGAGATACAGTCTGGTGTGCCGTGGGAGACTTTTTCTGCAGGTGAGCTACTTTTCAATTGATCAAGTCGTGGGGATCTACCTCATTCATATATATAATTTATATTTACTTATTTATGAAATATATGTTTTTGTTAAGTTAAAGGTGTTTAATGATAATGCAAGAAAAAAAAAAAGAAAAAAAAAAAAAGAAAAAAAAAAAGATAATGCAAGCATGTTTAACACATATAGTTAATATTGTTAATAAATTAAAGGTGTTTAATGATAATACAAGAATGTTTAATACATATAGTTAATATTGTTAACAAGTTAAATGTGTTTAAAGATAATACAAGCATGTTTAACACATATAGTTAATATTGGTAATAAGTTAAAGGTGTTTAAAGATACTACTAGCATGTTTAACACATATAGTTAATATTGTTAACAAGTTAAAGGTGGTTAAAGATAATACAAGCATGTTTAACACATATAGTTAATATTGGTAATAAGTTAAAGGTGTTTAAAGATACTACAAGCATGTTTAACACATATAGTTAATATTGTTAACAAGTTAAAGGTGGTTAAAGATAATACAAGCATGTTTAACACATATAGGTAATATTGTTAACAAGTTAAAGGTGTTTAATGATAATACAAGCATGTTTAACACATATGGTTAATAAGTTAAAGGTGTTTAATGATAATACAAGCATGTTTAACACATATAGTTAACATTGTTAATAAGTTAAAGGTGTTTAAAGATAATACAAGCATGTTTAACACATATAGTTAATATTGGTAATAAGTTAAAGGTGTTTAAAGATACTACAAGCATGTTTAACACATATAGTTAATATTGTTAACAAGTTAAAGGTGGTTAAAGATAATACAAGCATGTTTAACACAATAGGTAATATTGTTAACAAGTTAAAGGTGTTTAATGATAATACAAGCATGTTTAACACATATTGTTAATAAGTTAAAAGTGTTTAATGATAATACAAGCATGTTTAACACATATAGTTAACATTGTTAATAAGTTAAAGGTGTTTAAAGATAATACAAGCATGTTTAACACATATAGTTAATATTGGTAATAAGTTAAAGGTGTTTAAAGATACTACAAGCATGTTTAACACATATAGTTAATATTGTTAACAAGTTAAAGGTGGTTAAAGATAATACAAGCATGTTTAACACATATAGGTAATATTGTTAACAAGTTAAAGGTGTTTAATGATAATACAAGCATGTTTAACACATATTGTTAATAAGTTAAAAGTGTTTAATGATAATACAAGCATGTTTAACACATATAGTTAACATTGTTAATAAGTTAAAGGTGTTTAAAGATAATACAAGCATGTTTAACACATATAGATTCCTTTCTTTCATGAAGACAAGAATATAAGTTGGTGTATTACCTGATTCGGTTAAAAATGTTGTTTGCAAACCAGTAATTATAGTCTGCAAATGATGGGGTGAGTTTTCCTTGCCCGTATGTGGGCTCTGTACCGAGGATGTCGTTGTGGCTTGTACAGCCCTTTGAGACACTTGTGATTTAGGGCTATATAAATAAACATTGATTGATTGATTGATTGATGTGTTGTTGTTGAGTGTCTGTGCTGTCTAAAGCTCAGCAGAGTCACCGTGTAATACTCTTCCATGTCAGTAGGTGGCAGCCGGTAGCTAATTGCTTTGTAGATGTCGGAAACAGCGGGAGGCAGGGTGCAGGTAAAAAGGTGTCTAATGCTTAAACCAAAAATAAACAAAAGGTGAGTGCCCCTAAGAAAAAGCATTGAAGCTTAGGGAAGGCTATGCAGAACGAAACTACAACTGAACTGGCTACAAAGTAAACAAAAACAGAATGCTGGACGACAGCAAAGACTTACTGCGGAGCAAAGACGTCGTCCACAATGTACATCCGAACATGAAGTGACAATCAACAATGTCCCCGCAAAGAAGGATAAACACAACTGAAATATGCTTGATTGCTAAAACAAAGTAGATGCGGGAAATATCGCTCAAAGGAAGACATGAAACTGCTACAGAAAAATACCAAAAAAAGAGGAAAAGCCAACGAAATAGGAGCTCAAGACAAGAACTAAAACACTACGCACAGGAAAACAGCAAAAAAATCACACGGCGTGATGTGACAGGTCGTGACAGTAAACCTACTTTGAGACAAGAATAGTAATGCATGCTAGGGTATGGTTTAAAGTCGTATCCAACAATTGCGACAACGACTTTTTACTGTCAACTGAGTTTCGTTTTTTTTAGTGATTTCTGTTGGTTGTGTGTCTCCAGATTTTTTCAACGCAGAAAATGTGCCTTGGCTCAAAAAAGGTTGAAAAACACTGGCATAGATGATGTTTTACAGATCATCTTCAAGCCGCTTTCTGACTGTCGCTTCAGGATGGGCCGTTTTGTTGTCGGGTCTTATTTACGTGGCTCACCTTCGTCATCTTTGTTGTAGCGGTGTAGCGTGCAAGGACGGGAGTGGAAGAAGTGTCAAAAGATGGCGCTAACTGTTTTAATGACATTCAGACTTAATTCAATCAATAACGGAGCAGCATCTCCTCATCCGTGGCTCACTAGTGCAACAACAACGCCGGAAATGTGTCCGACCGGAACTCTCTAATAACTAAAGTTCCTTGGGTGAATAATGTAAACTCACCACACCGGTATGTTTTAGCACTTTCATAGCGAGTCTACTGACAGATATAAATTAGCACTTTACGCCCCATAACAAGAAGATAGAGAACAAGAAGAAGCTTATCGACTATGGACTACAAAGGCGGACGCGCGCAAATTTTCAAGACTAATGCAGATCCAAAATACAGATCAGCAGGTACCAGAAGGTAAGAAAAGTTTATTTTACATAGTATCGCGTATTTTTGAGTGCCATGTGTAATGTTCTACAGTAAATTCTCAAAGGAACATTTATAGTTTTGGTTTTGTTTACTGGCATCATATTGCAGTCGACACATATCTCTTATGTGTGACTGCTTTAATTTTTTTAATGACATTCAGACTTTACTTCAATCAATAACGGAGCAGCATCTCCTCATTCGTGTCTCACTAGTGCAACAACAACGCCGGAAATGTGTCCCGTGAAAAAACGTCCGACCGGAACTCTCTCCTAACTAAAGTTCCTTGGGTGAATAATGTAAACTCACTACACCGGTATGTTTTAGCGCTTTCATGGCAAGTCTACTGACATGTATAAGTTGGAACTTTACGCCCCAAAACTAGAAAATAGAGAACAATAATTTTCAGGACTTATGCAGATCCCAAATACTGATCAGCAGGTACCAGAAGGTATGGAAACGCTAAAAACACAGAAAAATCTACAATTGTTGATTTGCGGTAAAAAAAAAAAACACACACACAAAAAACTGGCAGCTCAGTTGCCAGAATTTTACTGTAAAATTGCAATTTATTTTTTTTATTTACAGTAAAAAAAAAACTAATGTAAATTTTACAGTAAAATTCTGGCACCTGATTCTGCCTTTTTTTAACCATAAAAACAGCAATACTTTTTTTCTATTTACCCGTAATACACACAACATTTTGAGGTGAAAATATTGCAACTTACTATATTTGTTTTTACATTTTAGTTTTTAAAAAAATCCACTAATAAAATGCATTAAAAAAAATTGTGTAATAATAGTATTCACTATTAGAAGCGGCCCTCTGGGGCCAAGCATAACTGCGTTGTGGCCCCCAGTGAAAACGACTTCAACCCACGCCTTAACTTTAAGGTTAAGGTGTGCGCTCAAAATAAATGATTAATATGCATTTACGCATGTGTCAGGTTCAAACACTGATGACAGCTATTAAGCGAGACAAGAAGCAAGGAATTAAACAGAGACATCATTCAATTTGGCTCAATTTGAGGAGAAACGTCTGGGCTGTACTCTTGCACAGTCTCCAGCACGCTCTGGCGAAAGATTGTACGCCACCTCTTTTTATTTGGACTTTCCCTGTTTACGTAACAACAGCTGTTTCTAAAGGAATGGAGGGGTATGTAAACATCCATTGATTTCGGTCACCTTAACACAAAAGAAAAAGTTGCCTCGGGCTTGGACTGGTCCTGGATCGATCTTGGGCAGGTCTTGGATGACAATAGATAACCCCTACCGTCTCCTCCCATTGTACACAGTGGAATTTTCCAAGCCTTTGGCTTGGTGCAACAAAGACAGCTTTCGTCTGTTCACTGTGAACCCAGACAACGGAAAGTTTTTTGATAATTTACATACAATTTTTCTGACAGAATGATTAATGCGTTTTTTTTGTTGTTATTAATCACATTAGTTAATGCAAGGCATTTGACGGCCCAAATTAGAACAAAACCAGAAAAAATGCAGGAGATTTAAAGGAATCGAGTTGGTCGGACTACAAATTATTCTGCCACAAAAAGTGTTTTTCAGAGCGCCTGCAGAGCCTCAACAGAAAGCTAAAACATGTGTCAGTTTGACACCATTAGCGAGTGTTAACACACAACCTTTTGGCAGCGCCGGACGACCACGCAACACAATTCCAGGCGTTTTTTCCACGGCTCTCACTCCGAGTTAAGGATGCAAGCAGGAGCGGGAACACAAAGGCAAGCGAAGAGGGCACCATGGTGGACAGAGTGGACCGGCTACATGTCTCGCAGTGCTGTTCTTTATTTGCACACTGTGACCCTGAGATGCGATGTCTCTGGGCTAGCCGACTGTTTGTTTGGCGCCCTCTGACCTGCTATGATTCCGGCTAAACTATATATATTCTTTTGTCCCCGGCCTTCTCGCCTCTCGCCGAAGAAATATATGTTGCATTACCCCCGCTGCGTTATTGCTTCATGTAGCAGGCAGTAGATTGTGAAAAGCAAAGCTTGGAAGGGTGATATTAAGATAACCTTGGGGGGGGGTTGATGGGGGGGGGCACATCTGTCCTTCAAGACGTTTCATTTTGCAGTGGAACCTCTCGAAACCTTTCCTTCCCAAAATGGTCAAATTAAAAAAATATATATATATTAGAGTGAAAGTAATTAATTGCAGGCCATCATACAACCTTTAATACCTGTACATTTTTAAATTAACCTCTCTGCACTAATCATTCCAATATAATAAAATGTGAATAAAGTACCGTATTTTTCGGACCATAGGGCCAAAATGGTCAAATTAAAAATATATATATATAGTAGAGTGAAAGTAATTAGTTGCAAGCCATCATACAACCTTTAATACCTGTACATTTTAAAATTAACCTCTCTCTGCACTAATTATTCCAATATAATAAAATGTGAATAAAGTACCGTATTTTTCGGACCATAGGGCCAAAATGGTCAAATAAAAAAAAAAATATATATATATATATATATATATATATATAGTAGAGTGAAAGTAATTAATTGCAGGCCATCATACAACCTTTAATACCTGTACATTTTAAAATGAACCTCTCTCTGCACTAATTATTCCAATATAATAAAATGCGAATAAAGTACCGTACTTTTCGGACCATATGGCCAAAATGGTCAAATTTTTTAAAAATATATATATATAGTAGAGTGAAAGTAATTAATTGCAGGCCATCATACAGCCTTTAATACCTGTACATTTTAAAATTAACCTCTCTCTGCACTAATTATTCCAATATAATAAAATGTGAATAAAGTACCATATTTTTTGGACCACAGGGCCAAAATGGTCAAACTAAAAAAATATATATATATAGTAGAGTGAAAGTAATTAATTGCAGGCCATCATACAACCTTTAATACCTGTACATTTTAAAATTAACCTCTCATTGCACTAATTATTCCAATATAATAAAATGTGAATAAAGTACCGTATTTTTCGGACCATAGGGCCAAAATGGTCAAATTAAAAATATATATATATATATATATAGTAGAGTGAAAGTAATTAATTGCAGGCCATCATACAACCTTTAATACCTGTACATTTTAAAATTAACCTCTCTCTGCACTAATTATTCCAATGTATTAAAATGTGAGTAAAGTACCGTATTTTTCGGACCATAGGGCCATCCGGGAGAGATAGTCCTCTAAGCTAATATTAATCACATCAATTACAGCAAGTGAACTGCATTTCTTATTACCATAAGTATAATTATCATGTTTATTATCACTGGA
>NC_084739.1:6781742-6786742 GCF_033978785.1 Entelurus aequoreus | reverse complement strand
CCCCCCCCCCCCCCCCCACCCCCGGTAGAGAAGTGCCTCACAGGCGTCAGAACGGCCGCCGAAATGACTCTAATAACGGGGTCCCTGTGTGGCCGCTGACAGGCCAGGCGGCTTACGAGGACCAGGGAGGAGTGGTTGATGGCTGCAGGGGTGGCGGATGAGTGAAGCCTGGCAGCCACCCACACCCCCGCCACTGGGGTTGGGCAGGTGTGGCCTAGCTCGGTGTGAGGAATCGGATTTACCTAGAGATGTCCGATAATATGCGTCTGCCGATATTATCGGCCGATAAATGCGTTAAAATGTAATATCGGAAATTATCAGTATCGTTTTTTTTATTATCAGTATCGTTTTTTATTTTTATTTATTTATTTTTTTTTTTAATTAAATCCACATAAAAAAACACAAGATACACTTACAATTAGTGCACCAACCCAAACGTTTTAGTTCCCACTAAAACGTTCACATGTTGCACAATGAGATGTAAACATGGGATCATGTGTACATTCCTGCAAGTGTTCTGTTTGTAAAAATATATCTTTATTAGTATTTCTTTAATATAATAACATCATTTCATGATTAATATTTACAAATTAAGAAAATATTAATGATATTAATTATAATAATATTAAGAAAATTAAAAATGAAGAAATTGTGGATAAAAGAGTGAAAGTCACCTGGACATTATAGCACTTTTTGGATTTCTTTTAAAAAGGGACCGTAGTCAGACCAATGTGGTCTGTGAATGATGCAAGGCGCTCACCCTTTGGAGCACAGCTGTAACTTCCTGGCACTAAACCTGCAGAAAGTAGTTCTTCTCAGGTTTCTCTATGTTTACATTTTCACACTTTGCACTATTTTCTTACACTTTATTAAGCATTTTTCACATATTCCTTATTTTTGCGCCTTCATTTTTTTCAATTTGGTTTTGCTATTTTGTTTACATTGTTTTCTACACTTGTGTTGAGGGACGGTATAGCTCGGTTGGTAGAGCGGCCGTGCCAGCAACTTGAGGGTTGCAGGTTCGATCCCCGCTTCTGCCATCCTAGTCACTGCCGTTGTGTCCTTGGGCAAGACACTTTACCCACCCGCTCCCAGTGCCACCCACACTGGTTTAAATGTAACTTAGATATTGGGTTTCACAATGTAAAGCGCTTTGAGTCACTTGAGAAAAAGCGCTATATAAATGTAATTCACTTCACAATTAAGATTTAATTAAAGAAGGGTTCGATGAATGCGCATATGAAACTGATGGGGTTCGGTACCTCCAACAAGGTTAAGAACCACTGCACTAAAACATTCCCATGTTGCACAATGAGATGTAAACATGGGATCATGTGTACATTCCTGCAAGTGTTCTGTTTGTAAAATATATCTTTATTAGTATTTCTTTAATATAATAACATCATTTCATGATTAATATTTACAAATTAAGATTTAATTAAGAATTGTTATATATTTTTTTCACTAAAGAAGGGTTCGATGAATGCGCATATGAAACTGATGGGGTTCGGTACCTCCAACAAGGTTAAGAACCACTGCACTAAAACATTCACATGTTGCACAATGAAATGTAAACATGGGATCATGTGTACATTCCTGCAAGTGTTCTGTTTGTAAAATATATCTTCATTAGTATTTCTTTAATATAATAACATCATTTCATGATTAATATTTACAAATTAAGATTTAATTAAGAATTTTTATATATTTTTTTCACTAAAGAAGGGTTTCGATGAATGCGCATATGAAACTGATGGGGTTCGGTACCTCCAACAAGGTTAAGAACTAGAGATGTCCGATATTATCAGGCTGCAGATTTTATCGGCCGATAAATGCTTTAAAATGTAATATCGGAAATTATCGGTATCGTTTTTTTTTTAATTATCAGTACCGTTTTTGTTTTTTTTATTAAATCCACATAAAAAACACAAGATACACTTACAATTAGTGCACCAACCCAAAAAACCTCCCTCCCCCATTTACACTCATTCACACAAAAGGGTTGTTTCTTTCTGTTATTAATATTCTGGTTCCTACATTATATATCAATATATATCAATACAGTCTGCAAGGGATACAGTCCGTAAGCACACATGATTGTGTGTGCTGCTGCTCCACTAATAGTACTAACCTTTAACAGTTCATTTTACAAATTTTCATTAATTACTAGTTTCTATGTAACTGTTTTTATATTGTTTTACTTTCTTTTTTATTCAAGAAAATGTTTTTAATTTATTTATCTTATTTTATTTTATTCATTTTTTTAAAAAGTACCTTATCTTCACCATACCTGGTTGTCCAAATTAGGCATAATAATGTGTTAATTCCACGACTGTATATATCGGTTGATATCGGTATCGGTAATTAAAGAGTTGGACAATATCGGCATATCGGATATCGGCAAAAAGCCATTATCGGACATCCCTAGTTTTACCCGCACATATTTTTAAAGCGCGAGCTCGAAAGAACTCTCGTATTTAAGGAGTTTTGGCATTTAAATGTTAAAAAAAATATTTTTTAATAACTGGTGGGAAGGGACGATCACATTTATCGTACAACCAGTCCAGGTGGTCAAGCAGACCGTGGACTTTTGACTTTTTGGATTCTTTGGAGTGGTTTTGTTTATTTCAGTCATTATGCAAGGTCGTAAATAGAGACGTCCGATAATGGCTTTTTTTTGCCGCTATTCCGATATTGTCCAACTCTTAATTACCGATTCCGATATCAACCGATACCGATATATACAGTCGTGGAATCAACACATTATTATGCCTAATTTTGTTGTGATGCCCCGCTGGATGCATTAAATAATGTAACAAGGTTTTCCAAAATAAATCAACTCAAGTTATGTAAATAAATGCCAACATGGCACTGCCATATTTATTATTGAAGTCACAAAGTGCATTATTTTTTTTTAACATGCCTCAAAACAGCAGCTTGGAATTTGGAATTTTGAAATTGAGCATGAGGAGGTTGAGGTGGGCGGGGTTGGGGGGGGGGGGCGGGGTTTAGGTGTGGGGAGGTGGGGGCTACGGAGTAGCGAGGGGTGTATATTGTAGCGTCCCGGAAGAGTTAGTGCTGCAAGGGGTTCTGGGTATTTGTTCTGTTGTGTTTATGTTGTGTTACTGTGCGGATGTTCTCCCGAAATGTGTTTGTCATTCTTGTTTGGTGTGGGGTTCACAGTGTGGCGCATATTTGTAACAGTGTTAAAGTTGTTTATACGGACACCCGCTGTTCACCAAGTATGCGTGGCATTCGCTTGTGTGTTTGAAAAGCCATAGACATTTTGTGATTGGGCCGGCACGCAAAGGCAGTGCCTTTATGGCACGCCCCCTATATTGTTGTCTGGGTGGAAATCGGGAGAAATTCGGGAGAATGGTTCAACCGGGAGATTTTCGGGAGGGGCACTGAAATTCGGGAGTCTCCCGGGAAAATCGGGAGGGTTGGCAAGTATGACTGGGAGACGCAACAGCTCTGTACTTTTCCCTACGTCCGTGTACCACTCCGTACAGCGGCGTTTTAAAAAGTCATGAATTTTACTTTTTGAAACCGATACCGATAATTTCCGATATTACATTTTAAAGCATTTATCGGCCGATAATATCGGCAGTCCGTTATTATCGGACATATTTAGTCGTAAATGAAGAAATTGTGTTGATCTGGTCTGAAAAAATTCAGACCAGGAGTGTCCCAAACTCGGCCCCCGCGAGAGGATGGCACGAGTTCAATTTCAATAAACAACCTGGTCATGCGGAGTGTTTTCATATTACCATATTTATCGGACTATCAGGCGCACTTAAAATCATTTCATTTTCTCAAAAATCGACTAGTGCGCCTTATAACCCAATGCGCCCAATGTACGGAATAATTTTGGTTGTGCTTACCGACCTCGAAGCTATTTTATTTGGCACATGGTGAAATGATAAGTGTAACCAGTAGATGGCAGTCAAACATAAGAGATATGTGTAGACTGCAATATGACTCAATTAAACAACACCACAATTGTATATGTTCCATTGAGAATATAGAACATTACACACGACGCAGGTCAAATTTACGGGTGTTGTGGGCCTGCTGGGGACAATAGATAGGAACCAAGCTACAGAGCCTACTACCCAACAGTAGTCTACCCCACATGGGGCATTAGAGATAGGTGGTTAATAGGTATGATTTCAGTTTCTTTTTCACGTTGGAGAAGGAATACAGCATCCTGAGGCTCTAATCAAGCCGGTTCCAGATCTATGGTCCCCTGCATACAACACTTCAAGCAGTACAAGCCAGTGGACGATGTTTACCTGATATCAGGTCAAAGTTACGAGTGTTGTGGGCAATCTGGGGACGATAGATAGGAACCAAGCTACAGAGCCTACTACCCAACAGTAATCTATCCCACATGAGGCTTTAGAGATAGGTGGTTAATAGGTATGATTTCAGTTTCTTTTTGACGTTGGAGAATTAATAGAGCATCCTGAGGCTCTCATCAAGCCGGTTCCAGATCTTTGGTCCCCTGCATACAACACTTCGAGCAGTACAAGCCAGTGGACGATGTTTACCAGTTATCAGGTCAAAGTTACGAGTGTTGTGGGCCTGCTGGGGACGATAGATAGGAACCAAGCTACAGAGCCTACTACCCAAAGGTAGTCTACCCCACATGAGGCATTAGAGATAGGTGGTTAATAGGTGTGATTTCAGTTTCTTTTTGACGTTGGAGAATTAATAGAGCATCCTGAGGCTCTCATCAAGCCGGTTCCAGATCTTTGGTCCCCTGCATACAACACTTCGAGCAGTACAAGCCAGTGGACGATGTTTACCTGATATCAGGTCAAAGTTACGAGTGTTGTGGGCATGCTGGGGACGATAGATAGGAACAAGCTACAGAGCATACTACCCAACATGAGGCATTAGAGATAGGTGGTTAATAGGTATGATTTCAGTTTCTTTTTGACGTTGGATAATGAATACAGCATCCTGAGGCTCTCATCAAGCCGGTTTCCAGATCT
>NC_084739.1:6706597-6776597 GCF_033978785.1 Entelurus aequoreus | reverse complement strand
CCAAATAAATAGAGGAGCACGTGGTCTGTACCTTAGAGCGTAGGTTGGATCTGTAACTAGAGAACAGCCCAATATGTCTCTCCTCATTGAGTCAAATTTAACTCTGTCTCTGCATGATTCCTTGCTTCTTGTCTATTTAATAGATGTCATCAGTGTTTGAACCTGACACTCTTAAGACTGACAGAATTCAATATTTATCACAATGCTTGTCTAACCTCTCAAGTCATCCACAGGATGAATCTCAGGCTCTGTAGCCTGGTTCCTATCTATTGTCCCCAGCACGCCCACAACACTCGTAACTTTGACCTGATATCAGGTAAACATTGTCCACTGGCTTGTACTGCTTGAAGTGTTGTATGCAGGGGACCATAGATCTGGAACCGGCTTGATGAGAGCCTCATGATGCTCTATTCATTCTCCTACGTCAAAAAGAAACTGAAATCATACCTATTAACCACCTATCTCTAATGCCTCATGTGGGGTAGACTACTGTTGGGTAGTAGGCTCTGTAGCTTGGTTCCTATCTATCATCCCCAGCATGCCCACAACACTCGCAACTTTGACCTGATATCAGGTAAACATCGTCCACTGGCTTGTACTGCTCGAAGTGTTGTATGCAGGGGACCAAAGATCTGGAACCGGCTTGATGAGAGCCTCAGGATGCGGTATTCATTCTCCAACGTCAAAAAGAAACTGAAATCATACCTATTAACCACCTATCTCTAATGCCTGATGTGGGGTAGACTACTGTTGGGTAGTAGGCTCTGTAGCTTGGTTCCTATCTATCGTCCCCAGAATGCCCACAACACTCGTAACTTTGACCTGGTATCAGGTAAACATCGTCTACTTGCTTTGTACTGCTCGAAGTGTTGTATGCAAGGGACCAAAGATCTGGAACCGGCTTGATGAGAGCCTCAGGATGCTGTATTCATTCTCCAACGTCAAAAAGAAACTGACATCATACCTATTAACCACCTATCTCTAATGCCTCATGTGGGTAGACTACTGTTGGGTAGTAGGCTCTGTAGTTTGGTTCCTATCTATTGTCCCCAGCATGCCCACAACACTCGCAACTTTGACCTGATACCTGGTAAACATTGTCTACTGGCTCTGTACTGCTCGAAGTGTTGTATGCAAGGGACCAAAGATCTGGAACCGGCTTGATGAGAGCCTCAGGATGCTGTATTCATTCTCCAACGTCAAAAAGAAACTGAAATCACACCTATTAACCACCTATCTCTAATGCCTCATGTTGGGTAGTATGCTCTGTAGCTTGTTCCTATCTATCGTCCCCAACATCCCCACAACACTCGTAACTTTGACCTGATATCTGGTAAACATCGTCCACTGGCTTGTACTGCTCGAAGTGTTGTATGCAAGGACCAAAGATCTGGAACCGGCTTGATGAGAGCCTCAGGATGCTGTATTCATTCTCCAACGTCAAAAAGAAACTGAAATCATACCTATTAACCACCTATCTCTAATGCCTCATGTGGGGTAGACTACTGTTGGGTAGTAGGCTCTGTAGCTTGGTTCCTATCTATCGTCCCCAGCATGCCCACAACACTCGTAACTTTGACCTGGTATCAGGTAAACATCGTCTACTGGCTTGTACTGCTCGAAGTGTTGTATGCAAGGGACCAAAGATCTGGAACCGGCTTGATGAGAGCCTCAGGATGCTGTATTCATTCTCCAACGTCAAAAAGAAACTGAAATCACACCTATTAACAACCTATCTCTAATGCCTCATGTTGGGTAGTATGCTCTGTAGCTTGTTCCTATCTATCGTCCCCAACATCCCACAACACTCGTAACTTTGACCTGATATCTGGTAAAACATCGTCTACTGGCTTGTACTGCTCGAAGTGTTGTATGCAGGGGACCAAAGATCTGGAACCGGCTTGATGAGAGCCTCAGGATGCTGTATTCATTATCCAACGTCAAAAACAAACTGAAATCATACCTATTAACCACCTATCTCTAATGCCTCATGTGGAGTAGACTACTGTTGGGTAGTAGGCTCTGTAGCTTGGTTCCTATCTATCGTCTTTAGCATACCCACAACACTCGTAACTTTGACCTGGTATCAGGTAAACATCGTCTACTGGCTTGCACTGCTCGAAGTGTTGTATGCAAGGGACCAAAGATCTGGAACCGGCTTGATGAGAGCCTCAGGATGCTGTATTCATTCTCCAACGTCAAAAAGAAACTGAAATCATACCTATTAACCACCTATCTCTAATGCCTCATGTGGGGTAGACTACTGGTGGGTATTAGGCTCTGTAACTTGGTTCCTATCTATCATCCCCAGAATGCCCACAACACTCGCAACTTTGACCTGATATCTGGTAAACATCATCTACTGGCTTGTACTGCTCGAAGTGTTGTATGCAAGGGACCAAAGATCTGGAACCGGCTTGATGAGAGCCTCAGGATGCTGTATTCATTCTCCAACGTCAAAAAGAAACTGAAATCATACCTATTAACCACGTATCTCCAATGCCTCATGTGGAGTAGACTACTGTTGGGTAGTAGGCTCTGTAGCTTGGTTCCTATCTATTGTCCCCAGCAGGCCCACAACACCCGTAAATTTGACCTGCGTCGTGTGTAATGTTCTATATTCTCAATGGAACATATACAATTGTGGTGTTGTTTAATTGAGTCATATTGCAGTCTACACATATCTCTTATGTTTGACTGCCATCTACTGGTCACACTTATCATTTCACCATGTGCCAAATAAAATAGCTTCGAGGTCGGTAAGCACAACCAAAATTAGTCTGTACATTAGGCGCATTGGGTTATAAGGCGCACTAGTCGATTTTTGAGAAAATGAAATGATTTTAAGTGCGCCTGATAGTCCGATAAATATGGTAATATGAAAACACTCCGCATGACCAGGTTGTTTATTGAAATTGAACTCGTGCCGTCCTCTCGCGGGGGCCGAGTTTGGGACACTCCTGGTCTGAATTTTTTCAGACCAGATCAACACAATTTCTTCATTTACGACTAACGATGTCCGATAATAACGGACTGCCGATATTATCGGCCGATAAATGCTTTAAAATGTAATATCGGAAATTATCGGAATCGGTTTCAAAAAGTAAAATTCATGACTTTTTAAAACGCCGCTGTACGGAGTGGTACACGGACGTAGGGAAAAGTACAGAGCTGTTGCGTCTCCCAGTCATACTTGCCAACCCTCCCGATTTTCCCGGGAGACACCCGGATTTCAGTGCCCCTCCCGAAAATCTCCCGGTGCAACCATTCTCCCGAATTTCTCCCGATTTCCACCCAGACAACAATATAGGGGGCGTGCCATAAAGGCACTGCCTTTGCGTGCCGGCCCAATCACAAAATGTCTATGGCTTTTCAAACACACAAGCGAATGCCATGCATACTTGGTCAACAGCGGGTGTCTGTATAAACAACTTTAACACTGTTACAAATATGCGCCACACTGTGAACCCACACCAAACAAGAATGACAAACACATTTCGGGAGAACATCCGCACAGTAACACAACATAAACACAACAGAACAAATACCCAGAACCCCTTGCAGCACTAACTCTTCCGGGACGCTACAATATACACCCCTCGCTACTCCGTAGCCCCCACCTCCCCACACGTAAACCCCGCCCCCCCCCCCCCAACCCTGCCCACCTCAACCTCCTCATGCTCAATTTCAAAATTCCAAATTCCAAGCTGCTGTTTTGAGGCATGTTAAAAAAAAAGAATGCACTTTGTGACTTCAATAATAAATATGGCAGGGCCATGTTGGCCTTTATTTACATAACTTGAGTTGATTTATTTTGGAAAACCTTGTTACATTGTTTAATGCATCCAGCGGGGCATCACAACAAAATTAGGCATAATAATGTGTTAATTCCACGACTGTATACATCGGTATCGGTTGATATCGGAATCGGTAATTAAGAGTTGGACAATATCGGAATATCGGCAAAAAAAGCCATTATCGGGCGTCTCTATTTACGACCTTGCATAATGACTGAAATAAACAAAACCACTCCAAAGAATCCAAAAAGTCAAAAGTCCACAGTCTGCTTGACCAACCTGGACTGGTTGTACGATAAATGTGATCGTCCCTCCCCACCAGTTATTAACCTTTTTTTTTTTTAACATTTAAATGCCAAAACTCCTTAAATACGAGAGTTCTTTCGAGCTAGCGCTTTAAAAATATGTGCGGGTAAAACTAGGGATGTCCGATAATGGCTTTTTGCCGATATCCGATATGCTGATATTGTCCAACTCTTTAATTACCGTTACCGATATCAACCGCTATATACAGTCGTGGAATTAACACATTATTATGCATAATTTGGACAACCAGGTATGGTGAAGATAAGGTACTTTTTAAAAAAATTAATCAAATAAAATAAGATAAATAAATTAAAAACATTTTCTTGAATAAAAAAGAAAGTAAAACAATATAAAAACAGTTACATAGAAACTAGTAATGAATGAAAATGTGTAAAATTAACTGTTAAAGGTTAGTACTATTAGTGGAGCAGCAGCACGCACAATCATGTGTGCTTACGGACTGTATCCCTTGCAGACTGTATTGATATATATTGATATATAATGTAGGAACCAGAATATTAATAACAGAAAGAAACAACCCTTTTGTGTGAATGAATGGGGGGAGGGAGGTTTTTTGGGTTGGTGCACTAATTGTAAGTGTATCTTGTGTTTTTTATGTTGATTTAATAAAAAAAACAAAAACGGTACTGATAATAAAAAAAAAAACGATACCGATAATTTCCGATATAACATTTTAAAGCATTTATCGGCCGATAAAATCTGCAGCCTGATAATATCGGACATCTCTAGTTCTTAACCTTGTTGGAGGTACCGAACCCCATCAGTTTCATATGCGCATTCATCGAAACCCTTCTTTAGTGAAAAAAATATATAAAAATTCTTAATTAAATCTTAATTTGTAAATATTAATCATGAAATGATGTTATTATATTAAAGAAATACTAATAAAGATATATTTTACAAACAGAACACTTGCAGGAATGTACACATGATCCCATGTTTACATCTCATTGTGCAACATGTGAATGTTTTAGTGCAGTGGTTCTTAACCTTGTTGGAGGTACCGAACCCCATCAGTTTCATATGCGCATTCATCGAAACCCTTCTTTAGTGAAAAAAATATATAAAAATTCTTAATTAAATCTTAATTGTGAAGTGAATTACATTTATATAGCGCTTTTTCTCAAGTGACTCAAAGCGCTTTACATTGTGAAACCCAATATCTAAGTTACATTTAAACCAGTGTGGGTGGCACTGGGAGCAGGTGGGTAAAGTGTCTTGCCCAAGGACACAACGGCAGTGACTAGGATGGCGGAAGCGGGGATCGAACCTGCAACCCTCAAGTTGCTGGCACGGCCGCTCTACCAACCGAGCTATACCGTCCCTCAACACAAGTGTAGAAAACAATGTAAACAAAATAGCAAAACCAAATTGAAAAAAATGAAGGCGCAAAAATAAGGAATATGTGAAAAATGCTTAATAAAGTGTAAGAAAATAGTGCAAAGTGTGAAAATGTAAACATAGAGAAACCTGAGAAGAACTACTTTCTGCAGGTTTAGTGCCAGGAAGTTACAGCTGTGCTCTAAAGGGTGAGCGCCTTGCATCATTCACAGACCACATTGGTCTGACTACGGTCCCTTTTTAAAAGAAATCCAAAAAAGTGCTATAATGTCCAGGTGACTTTCACTCTTTTATCCACAATTTCTTCATTTTTAATTTTCTTAATATTATTATAATTAATATCATTAATATTTTCTTAATTTGTAAATATTAATCATGAAATGATGTTATTATATTAAAGAAATACTAATAAAGATATATTTTACAAACAGAACACTTGCAGGAATGTACACATGATCCCATGTTTACATCTCATTGTGCAACATGTGAACGTTTTAGTGGGAACTAAAACGTTTGGGTTGGTGCACTAATTGTAACTGTATCTTGTGTTTTTTTATGTGGATTTAATTTAAAAAACAAAAAAACAAAAAAAAACGATACTGATAATAAAAAAAACAATACTGATAATTTCCGATATTACATTTTAACGCATTTATCGGCCGATAATATCGGCAGACCGATATTATCGGACATCTCTAGGTAAAACCGATTCCTCACACCGAGCTAGGCCACACCTGCCCAACCCCAGTGGTGGGGGTGTGGGTGGCTGCCAGGCTTTACTCATCCGCAACCCCTGCAGCCATCAACCACTCCTCCCTGGTCCTCGTAAGCCGCCTGGCCTGTCAGCGGCCACACAGGGACCCCGTTATTAGAGTCATTTCGGCGGCCGTTCTGACGCCTGTGAGGCACTTCTCTACCGGGGGGGGGGGTGCGCTCCCACTCCCCGCCCGCCCGACTGAGCGCCCGGCCAGCCGGACGGTGATTGGACGTGACACGGCGGAGGAGAAGGGCAAGAGAAATCCGAGCTGGCAGGGCGAGGCAGAGCGAGAGAGTAGGGCGGCTACGGTCGCCGGGGCCCTCGTGGCGTGCGGCGTGCGCCCATCAACACGGGTGAGCGTTAGCCAAGAGCCACTTGTCACAATGATGGAAGGGCAGGATCACTCACGTCAAGGCTTCATCTGACTGGAAGATATCAATCTCCCGACCTAATCCGAGAGGACATGCTAAAATATCCTTTAACATTTGCTGTCCCACCTCGCCTGTGTGTGACAGTGTGTGTGTGTGTGTGTGTGTGTGTGTGTGTGTGTGTGTGTGTGTGTGTGTGTGTGTGTGTCTGCAGCCTTGGTGTGCCCTCACAGCTGAAAATGTGTCCAAGCGCCATTGTTTGCTCGCACTTATTTTCACATGCCATTACCTCTGTCTCTGGCACTGACAGTCAAATTATGACGGACAAAATGGTATTTACCAGGATTCTTGGCGACAGTGCGAGGCGTGTTACATTGGACAAAAAAGAAGTATGTGACAAGGACACACGGCGTTTGTTCGCTAGGGCGTGTGGCGCATCCGCAGAGGGAAAGATCGACAACGCCCCGGTGTGATTTCAGTCCGTGTGTTCAATTGAAAAGGATCTAGGGAATTGCACTGAATGAAACGCTACTAACGCAATAGATTTAATAGTATACTGTATATATATATATATATATATATATATATATATATATATATATATATATATATATATATATATATATATATATATATAATACTATACTACTGTAAATGTTAACTGTAAAAAAAATTAAAAACTACATTAAATCATTTGAAAAAAACATGTTCACTTTCATATTTAATTTCATATTTCATATTATTATTATATTATTATTATATTATATATATTATATAATATATAATATAATTTATAATATAATTATATATATATATATTATTATATTATATATATTATATATATATCATATTATATATATATATATATAAATATATATATATATATATGTATATATATATATATATATATATATATATATATATATATATATATAATATATATATATATATATATATTATATATATATACATATATATATATATATATATATATATATATATATATATATATACATATACACACATATACATACAGATATACACATATACCTATATACACCTATACCTATATATACATACAAACGTTTGTACATATATACATATATATATATATATATATATATATATATATATATATATATATATATATATATATATATCTATACATACATATATATATATATATATATATATATATATATATATATATATATATATACACATACATATATATACATATATATCAATCAATCATCAATCAATCAATGTTTATTTATATAGCCCTAAATCACAAATGTCTCAAAGGGCTGTACAAGCCACAACGACATCCTCGGTACAGAGCCCACATACGGGCAAGGAAAAACTCACCCCAGTGGGACGTCGGTGAATGACTATGAGAAACCTTGGAGAGGACCGCATATGTGGGTAACCCCCCCCCTCTAGGGGAGACCGAAAGCAACGGATGTCGAGTGGGTCTGACATAACATTGTGAAAGTCCAGTCCACAGTGGATCCAACACATCAGCGGGAGTCCAGTCCACAGCGGGGCCAACAGGAAACCATCCCGAGCGGAGACGGGTCAGCAGCGCAGAGATGTCCCCAACCGATGCACAGGCTAGTGGTCCACCCGGGGTCCCGGCTCTGGACAGCCAGCACTTCATCCATGGCCACCGGACCTATGCAACTCCCCCTCGCAAGGGACAGGGGAGAAGAGGAGAGAAGAAAAGAAACGGCAGATCAACTGGTCTAAAAAAGGGGGGGTCTATTTAAAGGCTAGATTATACAAATGAGTTTTAAGATGGGACTTAAATGCTTCTACTGAGGTAGCATCTCTAACTGTTACCGGGAGGGCATTCCAGAGTACTGGAGCCCGAATAGAAAACGCTCTATAGCCCGCAGACTTTTTTTTGGCTCTGGGAATCACTAATAAGCCGGAGTTCTTTGAACGCAGATTTCTTGTCGGGACATATGGTACAATACAATCGGCGAGATAGGCTGGAGCTAAACCGTGTAATATTTTATACGTAAGTAGTAAAACCTTAAAGTCGCATCTTAAGTGCACAGGAAGCCAGTGCAAGTGAGCCAGTATAGGCGTAATATGATCAAACTTTCTTGTTTTTGTCAAAAGCCTTGCAGCCGCATTTTGTACCAACTGTAATCTTTTAATGCTAGACATAGGGAGGCCCGAAAATAATACGTTACAGTAATCGAGACGAGACGTAACGAACGCATGAATAATGATCTCAGCGTCGCTAGTGGACAAGATGGAACGAATTTTAGCGATATTACGGAGATGAAAGAAGGCCGTTTTAGTAACACTCTTAATGTGTGACTCAAACGAGAGAGTTGGGTCGAAGATAATACCCAGATTCTTTACCGAGTCTCCTTGTTTAATTGTTTGGTTGTCAAATGTTAAGGTGGTATTATTAAATAGATGTTGGTGTCTAGCAGGACCGATAATCAGCATTTCCGTTTTCTTAGCGTTGAGTTGCAAAAAGTTAGCGGACATCCATTGTTTAATTTCATTAAGACACGCCTCCAGCTGACTACAGTCCGGCGTGTTGGTCAGCTTTAGGGGCATGTAGAGTTGAGTGTCATCAGCATAACAGTGAAAGCTAACACCGTACTTGCGTATGATGTCACCCAGCGGCAGCATGTAAATACTAAAGAGTGCAGGGCCAAGAACCGAACCCTGGGGAACTCCGCACGTTACCTTGACATAGTCCGAGGTCACATTGTTATGGGAGACGCACTGCATCCTGTCAGTAAGATAAGAGTTAAACCAAGACAAGGCTAAGTCTGACATACCAATACGTGTTTTGATACGCTCTAATAAAATATTATGATCGACGGTATCGAAAGCGGCGCTAAGATCAAGAAGCAGCAACATAGATGACGCATCAGAATCCATCGTTAGCAATAGATCATTAGTCATTTTTGCGAGGGCTGTCTCCGTAGAGTGATTTGCCCTGAAACCGGATTGAAAAGGTTCACAGAGATTGTTAGTCACTAAGTGTTCATTTAGCTGCTGTGCAACAGTTTTTTCGAGAATTTTGGAAATAAACGGAAGGTGGGAGACCGGTCGGTAGTTTACCATGAGGTCAGGATCGAGGTTAGGTCTTTTGAGCAGAGGATGAATAACCGCTTTTTTGAATGCTAGGGGAACAGTGCCGGAGGAAAGTGATAGGTTTATAATATTTAACACTGATGGACCTAATAATACAAACAGTTCCTTGATAAGTTTCCCAGGAAGTGGGTCAAGTAAACATGTTGTTTGTTTTATCCCACTTACACGCTGTAATAATTCCTCTAATGTTATTTCATCAAAAATAGAGAGACTATTTTGGAGGGCAGTGTCCGTCGTATATACAGTCGTATTTGTGTTAATAGAGCCCAGTTGTAGCTGGGATGCGTTGTCTTTAATCTCCTTTCTAATGAGTTCAATTTTCTTATTAAAGAAATTCATAAAATCATCTGCCGAGTGGGTGGAGCTACTGGGAGGAGTCCCTTGTTGGGTTAGCGATGCTACTGTACTAAACAGAAATTTAGGATCGTTTTTGTTGAGGCGGATGAGATTTGAGTAGTATTTAGCTTTAGCTAAGGTAAGCATGCGTTTATAAGTTATTAAACTATCACTCCATGCTTGATGAAAAACCTCAAGTTTAGTCGCGCGCCATTTGCGTTCCAGTTTTCTACATGATAATTTATGAGCTCTAATTTCTTCTGTAAACCATGGGGTGCGCCTTTTAGGGGCCCTTTTTTGCTTTAGCGGTGCTATACTATCAATAATTTCGCGCAAGGCATCGTCAAAGTTGTTAGTGAGTTTATCAATAGAGCCGACATAATTTGGGAATGGTGCTATTACCGAAGGCAGTAGGTCAGCAAGAGTCATCGTTGTGGCAGCATTAATGTTGCGGCCGCTATAGCAGTTATTATTATTATTAGCTTGTTGACAAAGAGTCAAAACTTCAAATTTTATAAGGTAATGATCGGACATTACTTTAGTATATGGAAGTATCATAACTTTGGAGGTGGTGACACCCCTGACAAGCACTAGATCTATTGTATTACCGTTGCGATGCGTGGGTTCATGTATTATTTGTGTAAGACCACAGCTATCAATTATGGTTTGGAGCGCCACGCACTGAGGGTCCGATGGGGTATTCATATGGATATTAAAGTCCCCCATTATGATTATATTGTCGGCGTGCGTCACTAGATCAGCAACGAACTCTGAGAATTCACTGATAAAGTCCGAATAGGGCCCAGGGGGGCGGTAGATAACAGCCAGGTCGAGAGGTAGCGGTGTGACAGACCTCATAGTAAGCACCTCAAACGATTTATATTTATTATTTAGGTTAGGGGTAAGGTTGAAATTTTCATTGTATATTAGTGCGACACCCCCTCCCCTTTTAAGAGGGCGGGCAACATGCGCATTCGTATAGTTAGGAGGAGATGCCTCATTGAGCGCAAAAAATTCGTCCGGTTTGAGCCAGGTTTCGCTAAGACCAATGACGTTAAGATTGTTGTCTCTAATGACCTCATTAACCAATAACGCCTTGGGAGACAATGATCTTATGTTTAAAAAGCCCATATTATAGGTATTGGGCTGTTTTGACGAGTTTTTGTTAAGATTATCCGTAGTGGCAATATTAACAATGTTGCGTTTATTATGCGTAGTGCACTTTAAATAGTTTCGACCATATCTAGGAATTGATATGACGGGAATTTTCCGATTGTTTGCTTGGTGCTGCAGTAGACTGGACATATCATAATTTGCCACCTCAGTAGAATGCATGTCCACCTCTGACACAGACACAACAGAAAAAACATTATGTGAATTGTGTATTATTCTAAGAGAATTGCTATGCGTACATGGATTATCCAGCCTAGCGCTGGCTAGTTCTAGCTTAACTGACTCCTCACCCGGACTAACAGACATTGTAATTGCCTGTGACCGGGATTGCTCTAGTGTAGTCAGTCAAGTGAGACTTAAATAGTAGTCTATGTTTCTAGACAGGATGATGGCGCCTTCCTGGTTAGGGTGAAGGCCGTCTCTCATCAGCAAGCCTGGTTTGCCCCAGAAAGAGGGCCAGTTATCAATAAACGTTAGTCCCTGCGTCCTACAGTAGCTAGCCAACCACTTGTTAAGCGAGACTAATCTGCTATATCTCTCATCATTGCCTCTCGCAGGCAGGGGGCCAGAGACAATTACTCGATGCCTGGACATCTTTCTGGCGAGATCACAAGTCCTGGCTATGTTTCTCTTTGTAATCTCTGACTGTCTCATTCTAGTGTCATTGGAGCCAACGTGTACAACTATATTCGCATAATTAGTGGTGCGATTAGCCTGTCGTACGTGTTTACTAGGCCTGTTGCGAGTTAGCTCCCTAAGATTAGCTTCAATGTCAGGTGCTCTGGCCCCGGGGATACACTTTATTGTGGCTGGTTTGCTAAGCTTTATGTTTCGGGTGATGGAGTCCCCTATAACTAAGGTGTGGTGCCCGGTAGACTGGGGTGTAGGACTAGCTAAAGAGCTAAATCTATTATGCGTCTCAACCGGTACACCGTAGCTTGTAGGCCGCTTAGGACTGCTACAAGCTGGGCTAGTTAGCTCGCTACAGCTAACGCTAGCAGATGTGTCCGCAACATCTAAAGTTACGACATTACTCTGCTCTAACTGGCGGACACGGCCCTCTAGCAGAGCCAACCTCTCCGTGAGTATGGTGCAAGACGCGCAGGAAGCCATTACTCACAGTGTTTTCTGTCACCGAGTGAAGTTCCTGCTGTCCTCAGGGAAGTGGTCGCGGTCTGTAGGAGTAGCTTCTTACTGACCGGCGCTGCCTTTCTCCGCGCTAGCTTAGCAGCTGGCTAGCTTTGCTGGGAAGAAGACAGTCCAGGTCAAGAAGGCAAAAGGACTATATATATTATATATATATATATATATATATATATATATATATATATATATATATATATATATATATATATATATATATATATATATATATATATATATATATATATATATATATATATATATATATATACACATACATATATATATATATATATATATATATATATATATATATATATATATATATATATATATATATATATATATATATACAAATATATATACATATATATATATATATATATATAAATACACATATATATACATATCTATATACATATATATATGTATATATATATATATATATATATATATATATATATATATATATATATATATATATATATATATATATATATATATATATATATGTATGTATATATATATATATATATATATATATGTATATATGTATGTATATATATATATATATATATATATATATATATATATATATATATATATATATATATATATATATATATATATATATATATATGTGTATATAGATATAGATGTATAGATATAGATGTATATGTATATATCTGTATGTATATATAGGTATAGGTGTATATAAGTATATGTGTATATATGTTTGTATATGTGTGCGTATATATGTATATGTGTATATATTTATATATATATATATATATGTATATATATATATATATATATATATATATATATATATATATATATATATATATATACATATATATATATATATATATATATATATATATATATATATATATATATATATATATATATGTATATATCTGTATGTATATATAGGTATAGGTGTATATAAGTATATGTGTATATATGTTTGTATATGTGTGCGTATATATGTATATGTGTATATATTTATATATATATATATATATATATATATATATATATATATATATATATATATAAATGTGTTGGTATGTGTTGCAGAAAATATTACATCTGAATTCTGGCAAACACACGACATCAGCGTCATATTCCAGCAGTTTGGGTCGAGGGGGGGGGTTAGGAAATTTGGGTGCAATTTGGGATGCAGTTAGATGCCTTGCACGTCAACCTTGCCAATTGGGGAATCGAACCCTTAGGCGGCATTCGTAACCACCCGTCCACGCTTGCGCCGGCGGCCGCTCGAACTTTTAAATTCAAACCCAATCAGTCAAGACGTCTTCAAGTATGAAATATTAAGGCATATCCACCATTCACGTCGTGCGGAGGTGGGTGGCCAGGTGAAGGTGCGAGGGCATGATTAACCGTGGATCACCTCGTGAGAAATGATCTTGCCACTTCTCCCCTCCATTTCCGTCTTCCTCCTTATCTCTCCCTTCTCCCCCCCCTCAATGACACTCTTCGGACCGTCCTCAACCCCTTCGCACATCCCCCGACAGGCAGAATAATAACGCTCGTACATCACTGCCCCCGAAAAGTCCAATAACCTAAATCTTCACTCGCCACACACCCCGGGACTCAATTACTTTATTGACATGTAATCTTCATAAGGGGAGAAATATTGAGCATGTAAGGTCAGCTGGTTATGAAGACATATTATCATATTATCTGCATGAGGGTTGTAGGGGGCTCGGACCTGACAAAGCTAATTATAATGGTACATGTTTCAGAGCTCACAGCGTATTATCTGCTTGGCTGCTTGGTTGAGTCACAGCTGAGCTATGGCCGAGACGGGGATGAGATTTCACGACTAATAGTGGACCCGGGATGTCTTCTCAGGGCACGGGAATTAATGAAGCCAAATATTATCGACCGCACATCAATGCAATAAGATCGCTGATTTGTCAGGACTACCTTGTCATAGGCTAATGGCTTCCGGCGGACCGTGATGCAAGCTGACCAGGGACGCTTTGTCCAATACAAAAAAACTATTAAAGAAAATGTCCTACGATTTGGAATTTAACCACAATTTTACAGAAAAATAGGCTGCATCTGAGGAAAAAACGAAATGAGTAGGATCGACTGAAGCAAATACCGACCACATGTAATACCTGTACATTTTTCAATGTATCTGTGGTGAGTGCTATTGACAGTTCAACAATATCAACACAACACAACCGATCAACACAATATTTAAATAAGTTCCCTATTCTCTTTGTATTACAAACAATTGGTTCAGCACCACCCGCGACCCCGAACGGGACAAGCGGTAGAAAATGGATGGATGGATGCAGCAAAAAATACTATTTACGAGTCTTTTGAAACCTTTGGTTTTTGCCCTGAAAGTTCTCCTGGGTCCAGGGAAATATTCCCTTGAGTATGTAATAACATATTTAAAGAAAATAAAATAATGAGGGATTTCTAATCACTGCTATTAATTCTTATTAATATTGATACTGTTGTTGATAATACTCATTTTTGTTTGACTACTTTTGGATTGTTTTGTGTCATGTCCGCAATTGCTCTGTTGATTGCTATTCTAAATGTTTTATTAGGATTGTTTTGTTATTGTATTACTGTGTATTATTTTGCTGGACTGATTAATAAAACAAATAAAAAAATTAATAAAAACATCAACCTAGTCATATAGTATCGATCATATTCTGACACCACCCTTGGTATCGACATTTATAGTCCGTGTAACATGTTTAGCCTCGCCCTCCAGTGATAATAAACATGATAATTATACTTATGGTAATAAGAAATGCAGTTCACTTGCTGTAATTGATGTGATTAATATTCGCTTAGAGGACTATCTCTCCCGGCTGGCCCTATGGTCCGAAAAATACGGTACTTTATTAACATTTTATTATATTGGAATAATTAGTGCAGAGAGAGATTAATTTTAAAATGTACAGGTATTAAAGGTTGTATGATGGCCTGCAATTAATTACTTTCACTCTACTATATATATATATATTTTTAATTTGACCATTTTGGCCCTATGGTCCGAAAAATACGGTACTTTATTCACATTTTATTATATTGGAATAAGTAGTGCAGAGAGAGGTTAATTTTAAAATGTACAGGTATTAAAGGTTGTATGATGGCCTGCAATTAATTACTTTCACTCTACTATATATATATATTTTTTAAATTTGACCATTTTGGCCCTATGGTCCAAAAAATATGGTACTTTATTCACATTTTATTATATTGGAATGATTAGTGCAGAGAGAGGTTAATTTTAAAATGTACAGGTATTAAAGGCTGTATGATGGCCTGCAATTAATTACTTTCACTCTACTATATATATATATATTTTTTTAAAATTTGACCATTTTGGCCCTATGGTCCGAAAAATACGGTACTTTATTCACATTTTATTATATTGGAATAATTAGTGCAGAGAGAGGTTAATTTTAAAATGTACAGGTATTAAAGGTTATATGATGGCCTGCAATTAATTACTTTCACTCTACTATATATATATATATATTTTTAAATTTGACCATTTTGGCCCTATGGTCCGAAAAAAACGGTACTTTATTCACATTTTATTATATTGGAATACTTAGTGCAGAGAGAGGTTAATTTTAAAATGTACAGGTGTTAAAGGTTGTATGATGGCCTGCAATTAATTACTTTCACTCTACTATATATATGTATTTTTTTAATCTGACCATTTTGGCTCTATGGTCCGAAAAATACGGTACTTTATTCACATTTTATTATATTGGAATAATTAGTGCAGAGAGAGGTTAATTTTAAAATGTACATGTATTAAAGGTTGTATGATGGACTGCAATTAATTACTTTCACTCTACTATATATATATATTTTTTAATTTGACCATTTTGGCTCTATGGTCCGAAAAATACGGTAATTTATTCACATTTTATTATATTGTAATAATTAGTGCAGAGAGAGGTTAATTTTAAAATGTACAGGTATTAAAGGTTGTATGATGGCCTGTAATTAATTACTTTCACTCTACTATATATATATATTTTTTTAATTTGACCATTTTGGCCCTATGGTCCCAAAAATACGGTACTTTATTCACATTTTATTATATTGGAATACTTAGTGCAGAGAGAGGTTAATTTTAAAATGTACAGGTATTAAAGTTTGTATGATGGCCTGCAATTAATTACTTTCACTCTACTATATATATATATATATTTTTTTTAAATTTGACCATTTTGGCCATATGGTCCGAAAAATACGGTACTTTATTCGCATTTTATTATATTGGAATAATTAGTGCAGAGAGAGGTTCATTTTAAAATGTACAGGTATTAAAGGTTGTATGATGGCCTGCAATTAATTACTTTCACTCTACTATATATATATATATATATATATATATATTTTTAATTTGACCATTTTTGCCCCCCCGTTCCGAAAAATACGGTACTTTATTCACATTTTATTATATTGGAATAATTAGTGCAGAGAGAGGTTAATTTTAAAATGTACAGGTATTAAAGGTTGTATGATGGCTTGCAACTAATTACTTTCACTCTACTATATATATATATTTTTAATTTGACCATTTTGGCCCTATGGTCCGAAAAATACGGTACTTTATTCACATTTTATTATATTGGAATAATTAGTGCAGGGCGAGGTTAATTTAAAAATGTACAGGTATTAAAGGTTGTATGATGGCCTGCAATTAATTACTTTCACTCTAATATATATATATATTTTTTTAATTTGACCATTTTGGGAAGGAAAGGTTTCGAGAGGTTCCACTGCGAAATGAAACGTCTTGAAGGACAGATGTGCCCCCCCCCACCCCCCACACCCCCAAGGTTATCTTAATATCACCCTTCCAAGCTTTGCTTTTCACAATCTACTGCCTGCTACATGAAGCAATAACGCAGCGGGGGTAATGCAACATATATTTCTTCGGCGAGAGGCGAGAAGGCCGGGGACAAAAGAATATATATAGTTTAGCCGGAATCATAGCAGGTCAGAGGGCGCCAAACAAACAGTCGGCTAGCCCAGAGACATCGCATCTCAGGGTCACAGTGTGCAAATAAAGAACAGCACTGCGAGACATGTAGCCGGTCCACTCTGTCCACCATGGTGCCCTCTTCGCTTGCCTTTGTGTTCCCGCTCCTGCTTGCATCCTTAACTCGGAGTGAGAGCCGTGGAAAAAACGCCTGGAATTGTGTTGCGTGGTCGTCCGGCGCTGCCAAAAGGTTGTGTGTTAACACTCGCTAATGGTGTCAAACTGACACATGTTTTAGCTTTCTGTTGAGGCTCTGCAGGCGCTCTGAAAAACACTTTTTGTGGCAGAATAATTTGTAGTCCGACCAACTCGATTCCTTTAATTCTCCTGCATTTTTTCTGGTTTTGGTCTAATTTGGGCCGTCAAATGCCTTGCATTAACTAATGTGATTAATAACAAACAAAAAAAATGCATTAATCATTCTGTCAGAAAAATTGTATGTAAATTATCAAAAAACTTTCCGTTGTCTGGGTTCACAGTGAACAGACGAAAGCTGTCTTTGTTGCACCAAGCCAAAGGCTTGGAAAATTCCACTGTGTACGATGGGAGGAGACGGTAGGGGTTATCTATTGTCATCCAAGACCTGCCCAAGCTCGATCCAGGACCAGTCCAAGCCCGAGGCAACTTTTTCTTTTGTGTTAATGTGACCGAAATCAATGGATGTTTACATACCCCTCCATTCCTTTAGAAACAGCTGTTGTTACGTAAACAGGGAAAGTCCAAATAAAAAGAGGTGGCGTACAATCTTTCGCCAGAGCGTGCTGGAGACTGTGCAAGAGTACAGCCCAGACGTTTCTCCTCAAATTGAGCCAAATTGAATGATGTCTCTGTTTAATTCCTTGCTTCTTGTCTCGCTTAATAGCTGTCATCAGTGTTTGAACCTGACACATGCGTAAATGCATATTAATCATTTATTTTGAGCGCACACCTTAACCTTAAAGTTAAGGCGTGGGTTGAAGTCGTTTTCACTGGGGGCCACATCGCAGTTATGCTTGGCCCCAGAGGGCCGCTTCTAATAGTGAAAACTATTATTACACAATTTTTTTTAATGCATTTTATTAGTGGATTTTTTTAACAACTAAAATGTAAAAAAAAATATAGTAAGTTGCAATAATTTCACCTCAAAATGTTGTGTGTATTACGGGTAAATAGAAAAAAAGTATTGCTGTTTTTATGGTTAAAAAAAAGGCAGAATCAGGTGCCAGAATTTTACTGTAAAATTTACATGAGTTTTTTTTTACTGTAAATAAAAAAAATAAATTGCAATTTTACAGTAAAATTCTGGCAACTGAGCTGCCAGTTTTTTGTGTGTGTTTTTTTTTTTTTTACCGTAAATCAACAATTGTAGATTTTTCTGTGTTTTTAGCGTTTCCATACCTTCTGGTACCTGCTGATCTGTATTTAGGATCTGCATAAGTCCTGAAAATTATTGTTCTCTATTTTCTTGTTATGGGGCGTAAAGTTCCAACTTATACATGTCAGTAGACTCGCCATGAAAGCGCTAAAACATACCGGTGTAGTGAGTTTACATTATTCACCCAAGGAACTTTAGTTAGGAGAGAGTTCCGGTTGGACGTTTTTTTCACGGGACACATTTCCGGCGTTGTTGTTGCACTAGTGAGCCACGGATGAGGAGATGCTGCTCCGTTATTGATTGAAGTAAAGTCTGAATGTCATCAAAACAATTAAAGCAGTCACACATAAGAGATATGTGTCGACTGCAATATGATGCCAGTAAACAAAACCAAAACTATAAATGTTCCTTTGAGAATTTACTGTAGAACATTACACATGGCACTCAAAAATACGCGATACTATGTAAAATAAACTTTTCTTACCTTCTGGTACCTGCTGATCTGTATTTGGGATCTGCATTAGTCCTGAAAATTTGCGCGCGTCCGCCTTTGTAGTCCATAGTCGATAAGCTTCTTCTTGTTCTCTATCTTCTTGTTATGGGGCGTAAAGTGCTAATTTATGTCTGTCAGTAGACTCGCTATGAAAGTGCTAAAACATACCGGTGTGGTGAGTTTACATTATTCACCCAAGGAACTTTAGTTATTAGAGAGTTCCGGTCGGACACATTTCCGGCATTGTTGTTGCACTAGTGAGCCACGGATGAGGAGATGCTGCTCCGTTATTGATTGAATTAAGTCTGATTGTCATTAAAACAGTTAGCGCCATCTTTTGACACTTCTTCCACTCCCGTCCTTGCACGCTACACCGCTACAACAAAGATGACGGGGAGAAGACGCCGCCGAAGGTGATCCACGTAAATAAGACCCGACAACAAAACGGCCCATCCTGAAGCGACTGTCAGAAAGCGGCTTGAAGATGATCTGTAAAACATCATCTATGCCAGTGTTTTTCAACCTTTTTTGAGCCAAGGCACATTTTCTGCGTTGAAAAAATGCGGAGGCACACCACCAACAGAAATCACTAAAAAAAACGAAACTCAGTTGACGGTAAAAAGTCGTTGTCGCAATTGTTGGATATGACTTTAAACCATAACCTAGCATGCATTACTATTCTTGTCTCAAAGTAGGTGTACTGTCACGACCTGTCACATCACGCCGTATGAGTTTTTTGCTGTTTTCCTGTGCGTAGTGTTTTAGTTCTTGTCTTGAGCTCCTATTTTGGTGGCTTTTCCTCTTTTATTGGTATTTTCCTGTAGCAGTTTCATGTCTTCCTTTGAGCGATATTTCCCGCATCTACTTTGTTTTAGCAATCAAGAATACTTCAGTTGTGTTTATCCTTCTTTGCGGGGACATTGTTGATTGTCACGTCATGTTCGGATGTACATTGTGGACGCTGTCTTTGCTCCGCAGTAAGTCTTTGCTGTCGTCCAGCATTCTGTTTTTGTTTACTTTGTAGCCAGTTCAGTTTTAGTTTCGTTTTGCATAGCCTTCCCTAAGCTTCAATGCTTTTTCTTAGAGGCACTCACCTTTTGTTTATTTTTGGTTTCAGCATTAGACACCTTTTTACCTGCACACTGCCTCCCGCTGTTTCCGACATCTACAAAGCAATTAGCTGCCGGCTGCCACCTACTGATATGGAAGAGTATTACACGGTGACTCTGCTGAGCTTTAGACAGCACTGACACTCAACAACAACACATCAATCAATCTATCAATCAATGTTTATTTATATAGCCCTAAATCACAAGTGTCTCAAAGGGCTGTACAAGCCACAACGACATCCTCGGTACAGAGCCCACATACGGGCAAGGAAAACTCACCCCATCATTTGCAGACTATAATTACTGGTTTGCAAAAAACATTTTTAACCGAATCAGGTAATACACCAACTTATATTCTTGTCTTCATGAAAGAAATAAATCTATGTGTTAAACATGCTTGTATTATCTTTAAACACCTTTAACTTATTAACAATGTTAACTATATGTGTTAAACATGCTTGTATTATCATTAAACACTTTTAACTTATTAACAATATGTGTTAAACATGCTTGTATTATCATTAAACACCTTTAACTTGTTAACAATATTACCTATATGTGTTAAACATGCTTGTATTATCTTTAACCACCTTTAACTTGTTAACAATATTAACTATATGTGTTAAACATGCTTGTAGTATCTTTAAACACCTTTAATTTATTACCAATATTAACTATATGTGTTAAACATGCTTGTATTATCTTTAAACACCTTTAACTTATTAACAATGTTAACTATATGTGTTAAACATGCTTGTATTATCATTAAACACTTTTAACTTATTAACAATATGTGTTAAACATGCTTGTATTATCATTAAACACCTTTAACTTGTTAACAATATTACCTATACGTGTTAAACATGCTTGTATTATCTTTAACCACCTTTAACTTGTTAACAATATTAACTATATGTGTTAAACATGCTTGTAGTATCTTTAAACACCTTTAACTTATTACCAATATTAACTATATGTGTTAAACATGCTTGTATTATCTTTAAACACCTTTAACTTATTAACAATGTTAACTATATGTGTTAAACATGCTTGTATTATCATTAAACACTTTTAACTTATTAACAATATGTGTTAAACATGCTTGTATTATCATTAAACACCTTTAACTTGTTAACAATATTACCTATATGTGTTAAACATGCTTGTATTATCTTTAACCACCTTTAACTTGTTAACAATATTAACTATATGTGTTAAACATGCTTGTAGTATCTTTAAACACCTTTAACTTATTACCAATATTAACTATATGTGTTAAACATGCTTGTATTATCATTAAACACTTTTAACTTATTAACAATATGTGTTAAACATGCTTGTATTATCATTAAACACCTTTAACTTGTTAACAATATTACCTATATGTGTTAAACATGCTTGTATTATCTTTAACCACCTTTAACTTGTTAACAATATTAACTATATGTGTTAAACATGCTTGTAGTATCTTTAAACACCTTTAATTTATTACCAATATTAACTATATGTGTTAAACATGCTTGTATTATCTTTAAACACCTTTAACTTATTAACAATGTTAACTATATGTGTTAAACATGCTTGTATTATCATTAAACACTTTTAACTTATTAACAATATGTGTTAAACATGCTTGTATTATCATTAAACACCTTTAACTTGTTAACAATATTACCTATACGTGTTAAACATGCTTGTATTATCTTTAACCACCTTTAACTTGTTAACAATATTAACTATATGTGTTAAACATGCTTGTAGTATCTTTAAACACCTTTAACTTATTACCAATATTAACTATATGTGTTAAACATGCTTGTATTATCTTTAAACACCTTTAACTTATTAACAATGTTAACTATATGTGTTAAACATGCTTGTATTATCATTAAACACTTTTAACTTATTAACAATATGTGTTAAACATGCTTGTATTATCATTAAACACCTTTAACTTGTTAACAATATTACCTATATGTGTTAAACATGCTTGTATTATCTTTAACCACCTTTAACTTGTTAACAATATTAACTATATGTGTTAAACATGCTTGTAGTATCTTTAAACACCTTTAACTTATTACCAATATTAACTATATGTGTTAAACATGCTTGTATTATCTTTAAACACCTTTAACTTGTTAACAATATTAACTATATGTATTAAACATTCTTGTATTATCATTAAACACCTTTAATTTATTAACAATATTAACTATATGTGTTAAACATGCTTGTATTATCATTAAACACTTCCATCCATCCATTTTCTACCGCTTATCTCTTTTGGGGGTGCAGGGGGCGCTGGAGCCTATCTCAGCTACAATCGGGCGGAAGGCGGGGTACACCCTGGACAAGTCGCCACCTCATCTTTTAACTTATTAACAATATGTGTTAAACATGCTTGTATTATCATTGAACACCTTTAACTTGTTAACAATATTACCTATATGTGTTAAACATGCTTGTATTATCTTTAACCACCTTTAACTTGCTAACAATATTAACTATATGTGTTAAACATGCTTGTAGTATCTTTAAACACCTTTAACGTATTACCAATATTAACTATATGTGTTAAACATGCTTGTATTATCTTTAAACACCTTTAACTTATTAACAATGTTAACTCTATGTGTTAAACATGCTTGTATTATCATTAAACACTTTTAACTTATTAACAATATGTGTTAAACATGCTTGTATTATCATTAAACACCTTTAACTTGTTAACAATATTACCTATATGTGTTAAACATGCTTGTATTATCTTTAACCACCTTTAACTTGTTAACAATATTAACTATATGTGTTAAACATGCTTGTATTATCTTTAAACACCTTTAACTTGTTACCAATATTAACAATATGTGTTAAACATGCTTGTATTATCATTAACCACTTTTAACTTATTAACAATATGTGTTAAACATGCTTGTATTATCATTAAACACCTTTAACTTGTTAACAATATTACCTATATGTGTTAAACATGCTTGTATTATCTTTAACCACCTTTAACTTGTTAACAACATTAACTATATGTGTTAAACATGCTTGTAGTATCTTTAAACACCTTTAACTTATTACCAATATTAACTATATGTGTTAAACATGCTTGTATTATCTTTAAACACCTTTAACTTATTAACAATGTTAACTCTATGTGTTAAACATGCTTGTATTATCATTAAACACTTTTAACTTATTAACAATATGTGTTAAACATGCTTGTATTATCATTAAACACCTTTAACTTGTTAACAATATTACCTATATGTGTTAAACATGCTTGTATTATCTTTAACCACCTTTAACTTGTTAATAATATTAACTATATGTGTTAAACATGCTTGTATTATCTTTAAACACCTTTAACTTGTTACCAATATTAACAATATGTGTTAAACATGCTTGTATTATCATTAACCACTTTTAACTTATTAACAATATGTGTTAAACATGCTTTTATTATCATTAAACACCTTTAACTTGTTAACAATATTACCTATATGTGTTAAACATGCTTGTATTATCTTTAACCACCTTTAACTTGTTAACAACATTAACTATATGTGTTAAACATGCTTGTAGTATCTTTAAACACCTTTAACGTATTACCAATATTAACTATATGTGTTAAACATGCTTGTATTATCTTTAAACACCTTTAACTTGTTAACAATATTAACTATATGTATTAAACATTCTTGTATTATCATTAAACACCTTTAATTTATTAACAATATTAACTATATGTGTTAAACATGCTTGCATTATCATTAAACACCTTTAACTTAACAAAAACATATATTTCATAAATAAGTAAATATAAATTATATATATGAATGAGGTAGATCCCCACGACTTGATCAATTGAAAAGTAGCTCACCTGCACACCAGACTGTATCTCACGGCACACTAGTCTACATGTTATGTAGATCACAAGCAAGTGTTTTAAATGTAGAAAAACAACATAGTATGACCCCTTTTAATGCGCCTTTTGTATGAAAATAGACCTGAATAGACCCGCTCATCGGCAGTGCGCCTTTTAATCCGGTGCGCCCTATGGTCCGGTATATTGCTTGTCTCCTCCCCATCAGGCATGATGTAGTTTGAAGGCTACCAAACTGAGGGTTTCATGTCTGGATGCATGAAGTTCCTCCAGGGGGGGGAGAAGGAAGGAAGGAAGCTTTTTATATCACAACAAACTGGGCTAGATCTGTCTTTTTGACCAAAAAAAAAAAAAAAATGACTCAGTCAATGCGTACGTCTCGCAACTGCAGCGACGCGGCACGCCAGAAACCATCCACCAATCAAGCGGTGACGGCGAAATAACTTGTCGTCTTACATTACCCCTGACAGAGAGACCTGCTCCGTCTGTTTAAAGTGGCTTGATCAGCGGAATCAAAGTGACAGGCTAAAAAGGTCGTTTAGGGCCGACGCCAAGCATTTTTCCGTGACCTCGCTCTTTTCAGTACGTCAGTGCCAGCCGAAGACCTTAAAAGACCTTACCCGGTCCTGCAACCGTGGCTCCTACACTGCACAAAGTCAAAAAATACAAAAATGAGGGGTATTTTATTTGAACTAAGCAAAATTATCTGCCAATAGAACAAATAAAATTTGGCTTGTCAAAACTTTCCAAAACAAGTAAAATTAGCTAACTTCAATGAACCCAAAAATACCTTAAAATAAGTATATTCTCACTAATAACAAGTGCACTTTTCTTGGTAGAAAAAAAAACAGAACTTTTTGCTCAATATGTTGAAAAATATTCTTAAATGAAGTAAATGCCAGTGCCATTATTTTGACATAATGATATGCGCTCGGCATTACATTTCCTGAAACCAGCAAACTTATACTAAAAACTAATTTATTGTTCTTAATAGAAAGGTGTAGTGGATTGTCCAAGGCTTAAACAGCAACAAAAGTGAATTTAGTACAACAAGTTTATTTTCTCATAGTCAAAAGTGCATAAGTTGGATTGTTTTGTCCCTGCAAACAAACGGCCGTCCTCCGGAGGACACACAAAAAGCAATCTCTCTCGAGTCCTGGTCTCCTGGGCATTTTTATCTGTTTCTTCGTGCGTCAGTCTGTTTTTCCTTGTGCGTCATGATTTTGTGGTCTTCGACATGTTTGTTTTGCAACATCCTTGAATCCCTTAATCATACTTAGACAATCAGGACATTCTGTAGACAGGTTGGCACGACTTAATATTCACTTTTGTCCCACACCCGGTCCATTCAATGGCACAGAATAGAAGAGAAATTAAATGAGCGTACATTCTTGACAGACATGAAATATAGTTCAAAGGTCAGAAATTCTACTACAAAGGCAACCGCTTGTTACTCTCGGGGTCTCCTAGCCGCTCAGGCAAATCATATGGTCCAAAAAGGCATTTTTCCATCGATAACATGACATCATCGCGCCAAGTGCGTGCTCTTTCAGTCAATTAGTGCGCGTATATACAGCCCGACCCCCGGCCAAATTGTTTTTTTATTGTAATTTTGAAGAATTTATCTGAATGGGCATGAACTATTTCTGTTCAAAATTAATAGAAATGTCACATGTTAAATGTTTAAATATTAACTGTCAGTTTACTGTACTGTGCCAACTGTACTACTATAGGAGTACGTATTTCCTATTGTTTCATTGAATATAAAACAGCAAAGTCCATTTGGCTGTCATCTGTTTTAATTATGAGACACAATTGTGTCAAAGTCATAGGGATGATGTTCGAAACCGGTTCTCCCATGGACTCGAATCCCTTTTTGAGAACCGGTTCCCGTTATCGAGGCCACTATAGTAAAGAAAAAGAGTTGGTTCTTTATTCGAATCCCTGGGAACGGATCCCGTCCCACAAGAAATGCCCTGTGGGACATCACAGGAAATGACATAGCTACGTCATTTCCTGTGATGTCACACAAGCAGCAAAAATAATGGACCGGAAAAAACGCCTCAAGGCATGGCTATAGTGATCATAGAGACAGGTTGTTTTTGTGTTATTGTATATATTTGTTTTTCTGACAAATCCCACTTAGTATACTTTGGGTAACAACAGTCAATATTTATTTATTTTATTTTTTTAGGGGGGGTAACAGTCAATATGTATTTATTTATTTTATTTAAATTTTTTCTTATAAAATAAAAGTGAGCTTTTGTTAAACCAAATATTGTGTTTTTTTCCATATACAACAACCTATCTGGATTCGATAAGAGAATCGATAAGGAATCGGTTCGATAGGAGGATTCGATAAGAGGATTCGATGAGAGGATTCGAAATGAGAATTCGATAATGGGCTCGAACTCGATAATTTCTTATCCAACATCATCCCTACAAAGTCATGATTTCTTTTTTTCATGCTTGAAATAAGAAATTATTACTTTAAAAAAGCAGTTTTATACTTGTGAGTGTTGATGACACATCTTTACAACAGTTGATATTCTAGTTTCAAGCATGTTTTACTCAATATAGGTCATCAAATCTCAGCAACAAGCTGTAATATCTTACTGAGATCATTTAGGACCAAAACCCTTATGCTAGGTTCACAACAACGGCGCTTTAAAACGGCGCTTTAAAACGGCATGCAAAGCGGCGTTAAAGCGTAACAAAGCGTGATTAAAGCGTGAGGGTCGTAATGGATCGTGGGAAAGCTTGTAGTGAAGCGGGACATGCGGCAAGATCGCCAACATTTTTTAAACGGTTTTAAAAAATTCGGCGCTCTGTCAAGAATGGAATAAAGCGCCGAGAGCGTATCAAAGCTCAGCAAAGCTTGACTCAAAGCGTAGGAAAGCTTAACAGATCTTGGCTCAAAGCGCCGACCCCAGTCTACAACTACAAATAGGAAGTGACTGTGATATTGACTAGTGACATTGAAACTTGATGTAAAACCAACACAGGATTACAAATCCATTCTCTTTTGCATCATTGCCTTTTTTATACGATGATCATTGATTCTGTACTTCTGTTAGAGTTTGCTGTTTGATGTTACAGTTTGACATTACTGTCTATAATTTTTCTGTATGAAAATGTAAACAAAAATGGTTCTTAACTTTCTACTTTGTGGACAATGTTGATCCACTCCCTTGTATCATCTCATACAACATAATGTACCCTTTGTCATATGAAACCCACATGATGTAACCCTGATTGGTGAACAGTGATACTATTTGTGCTTTTTTGTTTGGTCAAGTTTGTTGCTTGCTGCACATGTTGATAACATCTTCCTTAATGATAAAGAGAATATGTTACGTTTAAAAGAAATGCCTTTTATTATTGTCAACTAGCATAAGAAATGAAAGATAGATATTTATTAAGATGACAAAGAAATAAAAGAAATGAAGATATAAAACATAATATAACGGGAAAAAAAAGAGAAATCGAAAAAATAAATGAATACAAAAAATGTGTGGAAAACAGTATACTGAGTTTTTCACATTTTTTTTTTACTTATTTGTTTATCATATTTCTCTTTTTTATTACATTATGTGTTTTATCTTGTGTATAAGAAAACAAAAAGAGAAATCAAATAAATAGATACATCTAAAAAATGTGGGGAAAACTTAGTATACTGAGTTTTTCCACATTTTTTTCTTATTTTTTCTCATTTTCTTATTTCCTTTTTTTTCTCATTTTTTTTCTTATTTTTTGTCATATTTGTCTTTTTTATTACATGATGTGTTTTATCTTGTATATAAGAAAACAAAAAGAGAAATCAAATAAATAGATTAATCTAAAAAATGTGGGGAAAACTTAGTATACTGAGTTTTTCCACATTTTTTTCTTATTTTTTTCTCATTTTCTTATTTCCTTTTTTTTCTCATTTTTTTTCTTATTTTTTGTCATATTTGTCTTTTTTATTACATGATGTGTTTTATCTTGTATATAATAAAACAAAAAGAGAAATCAAATAAATAGATAAATCTAAAAAATGTGGGGAAAACTTAGTATACTGAGTTTTTCCACATTTTTTTCTTATTTTTTTCTCATTTTCTTATTTCCTTTTTTTCCCCATTTTTTTTCTTATTTTTTGTCATATT
Source organism: Entelurus aequoreus (assembly GCF_033978785.1). Classification (NCBI taxonomy): domain Eukaryota; kingdom Metazoa; phylum Chordata; class Actinopteri; order Syngnathiformes; family Syngnathidae; genus Entelurus; species Entelurus aequoreus. The sequence continues at coordinate 6,748,171 of NC_084739.1, read as the reverse complement.
AGTCTTTTTTATTACATGATGTTTTAAATCTTGTATATAAGAAAACAAAAAGAGAAATCAAATAAATAGATAAATCTGAAAAATGTGGGGAAAACTTAGTATACTGAGTTTTTCCAAAATTTTTTCTTATTTTTTCTCATTTTCTTATTTCCTTTTTTTTCTCATTTTTTTTCTTATTTTTTGTCATATTTGTCTTTTTTATTACATGATGTGTTTTATCTTGTATATAAGAAAACAAAAAGAGAAATCAAATAAATAGATAAATCTAAAAAATGTGGGGAAAACTTAGTACACTGAGTTTTTCCACATTTTTTTCTTATTTTTTCTCATTTTCTTATTTCCTTTTTTTTCTCATTTTTTTCTTATTTTTTGTCATATTTGTCTTTTTTATTACATGATGTATTATCTTGTACATAATAAAACAAAAAGAGAAATCAAATAAATAGATACATCTAAAAAATGTGGGGAAAAACTTAGTATACTGAGTTTTTCCACATTTTTTTCTTATTTTTTCTTATTTTCTTATTTCCTTTTTTTTCTCATTTTTTTTCTTATTTTTTGTCATATTTGTCTTTTTTATTACATTATGTGTTTTATCTTGTATATAATAAAACAAAAAGAGAAATCAAATAAATAGATAAATCTAAAAAATGTGGGGAAAACTTAGTATACTGAGTTTTTCCACATTTTTTTCTTATTTTTTCTCATTTTCTTATTTCCTTTTTTTTCTCATTTTTTTCTTATTTTTTGTCATATTTGTCTTTTTTATTACATGATGTGTTTTATCCTGTATACAATAAAACAAAAAGAGAAATCAAATAAATAGATACATCTAAAAAATGTGGGGAAAACTTAGTATACTGAGTTTTTCCACATTTTTTTCTTATTTTTTTCTCATTTTCTTATTTCCTTTTTTCTCCCATTTTTTTCTTATTTTTTGTCATATTTCTCTTTTTTAATTATATTATGTGTGCGCACGCAATTTATTCATCAAATTCAGAAAATAATAATCGCATCAAAGCGTACTAAAGTTCAATAAAGCGTAAGAAAACATATCAAAGCGTGATTTAAAGCGTATCAAAGCGGCATCAAATCGTGAGGAACGGTAACAAAGCGGGAAATAATTCGTATCAGAGCGTATCAAAGCATGACATTACTTCGGAGATCGGGATATTCGTGGAAAAATGGACAAAAATGACGGCGCTTTGCTCGCCGCTTTAAAGCGCGGCAAGCGTCGTTGGTGTGAACCAGGCATTAAAACAAGTAAAACACTCTAACATAAAATCTGCTTAGTGAGAAGAATTATCTTATCAGACAGAAAATAAGCAAACATCACCCTTATTTGAGATATTTAATCTTACTTAGATTTCAGTTTTTGCAGTGTATTTATACTTTAAAGGCCTACTGAAAGCCACTACTACCGACCACACAGTCTGATAGTTTATATATCAATGATGAAATCTTAACATTATAACACATGCCAATACGGCCGGGTTAACTTATAAAGTGACATTTTAAATTTGCCGCTAAACTTCCGGTTCGAAACGCCTCTGAGGATGACGTATGCGCGTGACGTAGCCCGGCGAACACGGGTATGCCTTCCACATTGAAGCCAATACGAAAAAGCTCTGTTTTCATTTCATAATTCCACAGTATTCTGGACATCTGTGTTCGTGAATCTGTTGCAATCATGTTCATTGCATTATGGAGAAGGAAGCTGAGCAAGCAAAGAAGAAAGTTGTCGGTGCGAAATGGACGTATTTTTCAAACGTAGTCAGCAACAACAGTACACAGCCGGCGCTTCTTTGTTTACATTCCCGAAAGATGCAGTCAAGATGGAAGAACTCGGATAACAGAGACTCTAACCAGGAGGACTTTTGACTTCGATACACAGACGCCTGTAGAGAACTGGGACAACACAGACTCTTACCAGGATTACTTTGATTTGGATGACAAAGACGCAGACGTGCTACTGTGAGTATGCAGCTTTGGCTTCTAAACATTTGATCGCTTGACCGTATGTGCACAACTTTTTTTTGCGTATGTACGTAACTTTTTTAAAATATATAAGCTTTATGAACCTTGGGTTAGGTGAACGGTCTTTTGGGCTGAGTGATTGTGTGTGTTGATCAGGTGTTTGAATTGTATTGGCGTGTTCTATGGAGCTAGGAGCTAGCATAGGAGCTAGGAGTTAGCATAACAAAGACTTAGGTGTTTTTATGCAGGATTAATTTGTGTCATATTAAATATAAGCCTGGTTGTGTTGTGGCTAATAGAGTAAATATATGTCTTGTGTTTATTTACTGTTTTAGTCATTCCCAGCTGAATATCAGGTACCGTGAGTATGCAGCCTTGGCTGCTAAACATTTGATAGCTTGACCGTACGTGCGCGTCACGTACGTAACTTTTTAAAAATATATAAGCTTTATGAACCTTGGGTTAGGTGAACGGTCTTTTGGGCTGAGTGATTGTGTGTGTTGATCAGGTGTTTGAATTGTATTGGCGTGTTCTATGGAGCTAGGAGCTAGCAGAGGAGCTAGGAGCTAGCGTAACAAACACGCAGGTGTTTTTATGCAGGATTAATTTGTGGCATATTAAATATAAGCCTGGTTGTGTTGTGGCTAATAGAGTATATATATGTCTTGTGTTTATTTACTGTTGTAGTCATTCCCAGCTGAATATCAGGTCACCCCCGCCTCTCACAGCATCTTCCCTATCTGAATAGCTTCAACTCCCCACTAGTCCTTCACTTGCACTTTACTCATCCACAAATCTTTCATCCTCGCTCAAATTAATGGGGAAATTGTCGCTTTCTCGGTCCGAATCTCTCTCACTTCATGCGGCCATCATTGTAAACAATAGGGAACTTTGCGTATATGTTCAACTGACTACGTCACGCTACTTCCGGTAGGGGCAAGCCTTTTTTTTATCAGATACCAAAAGTTGCAATCTTTATCGTCGTTGTTCTCTACTAAATCCTTTCAGCAAAAATATGGCAATATCGCGAAATGATCAAGTATGACACATAGAATAGATCTGCTATCCCCGTTTAAATAAAAAAAAATCATTTCAGTAGGCCTTTAAACTGCCTATTTGTTCAACCTGATCAAGAAGTCGACTCCAAATAAAATAAGGCGGTGATGTTTGGAGTCGGTGCTGGATCAGGGAGTAATGTCCGTCTTCTTCACAGGCAGTGAATCCAAACAGCGCTTTGGCGGCAATGAATAATCTAAACGGCACGTAATGTGCACCGCGCTGCGAGTCTGACAAGAGTTTGTGCTCACACATCACAGCTTAGTGTCTCCCCAATTGTATATTGATGTCAGGGCGGCTGACAATAAATCACTGGAGTCACCGGCGAGTGAGAAAACAGTTTAGACAATGGCCCGATGGAGCTTAACGTAATTGACAGATGAGTCCGGCTCTTTCCACCACAGTAGCTTTGAAGCGCTGACGGCACCTGGGAATGAGTGTTTGCGCGCCTGTGTGTGTGTGTGTGTACGTGTGTGTGTGTGTGTGTACAATGGGCCGGGACCGACAACCGGTAATTACCATCTTGTCTTCCAAAGCGCTACACAAACATGACACTGAATTAGTGAATATCACCAATCAAAGTAACTAAACTGTGAGGAGAGAGGCAAGCAGTTGGTTGAGAGCAGGGCCACACCTGGCTAAGTTGGGGCCCGAAACTGTTGCCATTTCTTTTTTTTCCACTTCATTTGCGTGAAATTATTGTAATACTTTTTATCAATCAAACTTGTATTTAATTTGATGATCCGGTGGCTATGGATGAAGTGCTGGCTGTCCAGAGTCGGGACCCGGGGTGGACCGCTAGCCTGTGCATCGGTTGGGGACATCTCTGCGCTGCTGACCCGTCTCCACTCCAGATGCTGGCCCCCTCCTGCTGGCCCCACTATGGACTGGACTCTCACTATTATGTTAGATCCACTATGGACTGGACTCTCACTATTATGTTAGATCCACTATGGACTGGACTCTCACTATTATGTTAGATCCACTATGGACTGGACTCTCACTATTATGTTAGATCCACTATGGACTGGACTCTCACTATTATGTTAGATCTACTATGGACTGGACTCTCACACTATTATGTTAGATCCACTATGGCCTGGACTCTCACTATTATGTTAGATCCACTATGGACTGGACTCTCACTATTATGTTAGATCCACTATGGACTGGACTCTCACTATTATGTTAGATCCACTATGTACTGGACTCTCACAATTATGATAGATCCACTTTGGACTGGACTCTCACTATTATGTTAGATCCACTATGTACTGGACTCTCACAATTATGTTAGATCCACTATGGACTGGACTCTCACACTATTATGTTAGATCCACTATGGACTAGACTCTCACTATTATGTTTGATCCACTATGGACTGGACTCTCACAATACTATGTTAGATCCACTATGGACTGGACTCTCACACTATTATGTTAGATCCACTATGGACTGGACTCTCACAATATTATGTGAGATCCACTATGGACTGGACTCTCACTATTATGTTAGATCCACTATGGACTGGACTCTCACTATTATTTTAGATCCACTATGGACTGGACTCTCACTATTATGTTAGATCCACTATGGACTGGACTCTCACTATTATGTTAGATCCACTATGTACTGGACTCTCACAATTATGTTGGATCCACTTTGGACTGGACTCTCACTATTATGTTAGATCCACTATGTACTGGACTCTCACAATTATGTTAGATCCACTATGGACTGGACTCTCACACTATTATGTTAGATCCACTATGGACTAGACTCTCACTATTATGTTTGATCCACTATGGACTGGACTCTCACAATACTATGTTAGATCCACTATGGACTGGACTCTCACACTATTATGTTAGATCCACTATGGACTGGACTCTCACAATATTATGTGAGATCCACTATGGACTGGACTCTCACTATTATGTTAGATCCACTATGGACTGGACTCTCACTATTATGTTAGATCCACTATGGACTGGACTTTCACAATATTATGTTGGATCCACTATGGACTGGACTGTCACAATATTATGTTAGATCCACTATGGACTGGACTCTCACTATTATGTTAGATCTACTATGGACTGGACTTTCACAATATTATGTTAAATCCACTATGGACTGGACTCTCACAATATTATGTTAGATCCACTATGGACTGGACTCTCACATTATTATGTTAGATCCACTATGGACTGGACTGTCACAATATTATGTTAGATCCACTATGGACTGGACTTTCACAATATTATGTTAAATCCACTATGGACTGGACTCTCACAATATTATGTTAGATCCACTATGGACTGGACTCACTATTATGTTAGATCTACTATGGACTGGATTTTCACAATATTATGTTAGATCCACTATGGACTGGACTCTCACTATTATGTTAGATCTACTATGGACTGGACTTTCACAATATTATGTTAGATCCACTATGGACTGGACTCTCACTATTATGTTAGATCCACTATAGACTGGACTCTCACTATTATGTTAGATCCACTATGGACTGGACTCTCACTATTATGTTAAATCCACTATGGACTGGACTCTCACAATATTATGTTAGATCCACTATGGACTGGACTCTCACTATTATGTTAGATCTACTATGGACTGGACTTTCACAATATTATGTTAGATCCACTATGGACTGGACTCTCACTATTATGTTAGATCCACTATAGACTGGACTCTCACTATTATGTTAGATCCACTATGGACTGGACTCTCACTATTATGTTAAATCCACTATGGACTGGACTCTCACAATATTATGTCAGACCCACTCGACGTCCATTGCATCCGGTCTCCCCTAGAGAGGGGGGGTTACCCACATATGCGGTCCTCTCCAAGGTTTCTCATAGTCATTCACATCGACGTCCCATTGAGGTTGTGAGTTTTTCCTTGCCCTTATGTGGGCTCTGTGCCGCGGATGTCGTTGTGGCTTGTGCAGCCCTTTGAGACACTTGTGCTTTAGGGCTATATAAATAAACATTGATTGATTGATTGATTGAATTTGATGCATATTTAGAATTTCTAAAAAATAAATCTGAATTTGTTTGTGTGCATAACAATCAATCAATTAATCAATCAATCAATCAATCGATCAATCAATACGCAAATGTATATACTTGTTCTTATGCTTTCTGAGCTCACTATGGGCGGGAGGGAGTTCAATCGGAGTCGGAGGTGGAATCGCTGGAGCAGCAGGTGGTCAGCTTTTTGGGGAGCAGGAGGATCTCCGTGGACAGGAGCGACATTGAAGCCTGTCACACGCTGCCTACGAGAACCAAAGGAGCGACACCAGCGATCATCATTCGCTTCACCAACAGAAAGAACAAGATCGCGATCCTAAAACAGGGTCGCAAATTAAAAGGAACGGAGGTGTACATTAACGAACATCTCACCAAAAGGAATGGTGAGATCGCCAGGCGCGCACGAATCCTGAGGAAGCAAAGCAAAATTCAGTCTACATGGACTGCCAGCTGTAAAGTGTTTATCAAGCTGAATGGTACCACCCCAGAAGAGGAGAAAGTCATGGTCATCAACGACATCAGTGATTTGGACAAATTCGATATCTGAGGAACTATCTGCGGCGAGGTAGGACCCCACATGTGTCTACTCATGGACACTTTTCACACACATAATGACTGCCACTCATTGTTTCCCATTTTATTCGTTAGTTTTTTGCTGCAGTTGCAGATGTCATGCCTATGTACTAGTTGGGCGGTGTTATATATGTCTACCTGTACAGCTTTTTATGCCTCAAAGCAGGCCTACACTACTGTGTTTCAGGGTCAATTGTAAAAAGCAATATAAGTCATCAATCGCTCTCTCTCTTCATCATGGTTTCATACAACCTTAAACTACCCGGCAAAGGCCTACTGATAGCTCACTTGAATATCTGTAGCTTAAGAAATAAAATCCCTGATTTATGTATGATAATGAAGTCTAATGATATACACATTATGGCAATATCTGAAACCCATCTTGACTCCTCTTTTGAGGATGTTGAATTAGCTGTAGACGGATACACAATTTTTAGGAATGATAGAACAAGATATGGTGGAGGTGTAGCTGTGTATGTGCAGAGTCACATTCCTGTGAAAGTAAGACATGATTTAATGTTGGCTGATATTGAGGCCCTGTGGATCCAGGTTCACCTGCCACAGACCAAACCCATACTGGTTGGGTGCTGCTATAGACCACCTAGTGCCGATATAAAATACCTGGATTTAATATGCAAGATGTTGGATAAATCTAGTGATGAGAACAGAGAGATATATTTTACTGGGGACACAAACATTGATTGGTCCGCTATGTGCCCGTTGAAAAAGAAACTTATTGCTGTAACTAATGCCTGTAACCTCACACAGACCATTACACTACCAACCAGATCAACTATAAATAGAAATGGGCTAAAGTCATCCAAATGCATTGACCACCTATTCACTAATGTTCCTGATAAATGCACTAAAACAGTATCAATAGCTCTTGGCTTTACGGACCACAACTTAATTGCAATAAGGAGGAAGACCAAGCTCTCCAAAGCTCCTAGTGTAACAATACATAAAAGGTCTTATAAATATTTTAATGAAGTAAAATTTATAGATGATGTGAAACATGTTAACTGGGAAACTGTGTGTCTTGAGGAGGATCCTGAAGCTGCTTTGAGCACATTCATGAAGTTATTTTTGCAGATTGCAGATAAGCATGCTCCTGTCAGGAAAACAACTGTCAAGGCAAATGGCGCCCCCTGGTTAGGGAATGAGCTCAAAGCACTTATGAAGCAACGTAACCAGGCTAAAAAGTTGGCGGACTCTTCTGGTCTACTTTCTGATGCGATGATCTATCGTAAATTAAGAAATCGTGTAACTAAAATAAATAGAGGTAATAAAAAGGTATATTATCAGACAAAGATCTATGACTTTAGACATGATGGTAAACAATTGTGGAAAATTTTAAATCAAATAATGGGAAGATCAGCATCATGTAAAACAAATTTGTATATAGAAGTTGATGGAGCTTACCTGACTAAGCCAATGGAAATTGCTAAATATTTTAATAATTACTTCACAAACAAGGTGGAAAATCTGAGAGTGAATATGACGCCTTCTGATGGCTCCTCCTCATGCACATTAATTGAAAATCACATAATGAAGGGTAAAAACTGCTGGTTCGATTTTGTACCAGTTGGTAGTTCTGATATTGAGAAATTGTTGTTATCACTGCCATCTGATAAACCTGCCGGGACAGACATGTTAGATGGCAAATTGTTAAGAATTGCGGCATGCCATGTATCAACTCCGATTTGTCATATATTTAATAAATCATTAAGATATGGAGTCTGTCCTGGGGTTTGGAAGGAGGCCAAGGTCATCCCTCTACCCAAGGACAAAAATAAAGATTTTACTGGTAAAAACAGTAGACCAATAAGCATACTTCCTGTTCTTAGTAAATTGATGGAAAAAGTTGTTTTCAAACAAATTCAAGATTACTTTACCTACAACAAACTGATGTCGTGTTCCCAGCATGCTTATAGGCAAGGTCACTCAACATCTACTGCTTTAGCTCAGCTGACTGATGACTGGCTGTCACAAATGGATGTCAAGAAGATGGTTGGTACTGTCCTGATTGACTTTAGTGCAGCATTCGATGTCATAGATCACAACATAATGATCTCCAAACTGAGAAAATATGGTTTTAATAGTATGTCACTTTCTTGGATGTTGAGCTATCTATCAGGAAGATCACAGAGAGTGTGTTTTAATGGTAGCCTATCTGAACGCAAGTACAATTACTGCGGCGTGCCTCAAGGAAGCTGCTTAGGTCCTTTACTTTTTATTATTTTTACTAATGATCTTCCCTGTGTTACAACAAACACCAATATGGTTATGTATGCAGATGACACAACTCTATACAGTACTGCCTCTACCTTAAATGACCTACAAAATAACTTAAATCAGGACCTGGAGAGAGTGTCACTCTGGGTAAATGATAGTAAACTTGTTGTGAATATTGACAAAACAAAAAGCATTCTTTTTGGATCCAGGCATATGCTTGTTGATGACCCACAGCTTCATATTTCAATGTCAGACATACCTATTAAGCAGGTCAAAAAAGCAAAACTGCTTGGTGTGCTATTAGACAGTCAACTGTCATGGTCCGATCATATTGATGGTATTTCAATGAAAAAGGGAAGAGGTCTAGCCATGGTCAGGAAGTGCTCCACCTTCTTGACATCCTCAACAATGGCTCAAGTGATACAGTCCTTGGTTTTCTGTCATCTTCATTACTGTCCTATAGTATGGTCCGCTACGACTAAGTCTGACCTGAACAAACTGCAACTTGTACAGAACAGAGCGGCTAGACTGGTACTTAAATGTTCTTTGCGCACTAATATTTCATATATGCATTCACGCCTGTCCTGGTTGTCTGTTGAACAAAAGATGCATTGTAGTCTCCTAATGTTCTTTCGAACTATCATTTTAGATCAATCACCAGATTACTTTTACAAACAGTTTTTAAAATCAACTAACACACATATTCATGACACTAGGAATGCCAGCAATGGCTATTTGACACTTCCTGCTCCCAGGACCAATTCCCTCAAACATACAGTCATGTATAGATGTACATCATTCTGGAATGGGTTGCCATCTCACATTAATCTCTCACAAAGTAAATTGTCATTCAAGACAGCTTTAAAGATACACCTTTTGCAGCTGCCCACATGACGTGAATTTTAATACTGGTTTTAACTAGCTTTTTATCTTATGTTGTATTTTTCCATTGTATAATGTCTGGTAATGCATGTATTCTTTGTATTTAAATTTTGTATGCTCCTATATGGACCCCAGGAAGACTAGCAGTCGCCTTGGCGTCAGCTAATGGGGATCCATTCAATAAACAATAAACAATAAACTATGTTCACTGTTCGCTGTACATATCCTACCAAGTCAGACCTACACTGTTTCAATGTCCATTTCTCAGATTTTTATTATTGTTGATGACTAAAGTGTTGATATCAACCAAACCTAACAATCTAAAAACTACTCAAATGTCATCTGCCTCAACAAAAACAATCCTAAATATTTGTTCAGTACAGTTGCAACGCTAACCCAATAAGGGACTCCTCCCAGTAGCTCCACCCACTCGGCAGATGACTTTATGAATTTCTTTAATAAGAAAATTGAACTCTTTAGAAAGGAGTTTAAAGACAACGCATCCCAGCTACAACTGGGTTTTACTAACACAAATACGACTGTATATACGACGGATATTGCCCTCCAAAATAGTCTCTCTTTTTGATGAAATAGCATTAGAGGAACTGCTACGGCGTGTAAATGGGATAAAACAAACAACATGTTTACTTGACCCACTCCCTGGGAAACTTATCAAGGAACTGTTTGTAATATTAGGGCCATCATTGCTAAATATTGATTGATATTGATTGATTGATTGAATCAATCAATGTTTACTTATATAGCCCTAAATGACGAGTGTCTCAAAGGGCTGCACAAGCCACAACGACATCCTAGGTTCAGATCCCACATCAGGGCAAGAAAAAACTAAACCCAATGGGATGTCAATGAGAAACCTTGGAGGGGACCGCAGATGTGGGGACTAGCTAATTTAAAACTTTTAGTTTTTAGATAATTTTGCAAGGTTACACCTCTGAGTCATAGAACTTAGTTTGTGACACATGCTAACTTTTTTTTTAGCTAATTTCTCTGGGTTACACCTCTGAGTCGTAGAACTTATGTGAACACATGCTAATAACTTTTTTAGCTAATTTCGTATGGACCTTTGAGTCATAGACCTTGGTGTGTGACACATGCAAACATTTTTTAGCCAATTTTACAGTCAAACACCTCAGTCATACAGTAACTTGTTACTTGACACATGCTCACTTTAGCATAAAAACTTATTTTTTTAGATTTTTCAGCTGTATACCACAGTCATAACATATAACAAATGCTAACGTTAGCATGCAGATTTGTTTTGTTTTTGTTGCCAATTTTGCAGCCGTACACTTCAGGGCCATACATCTTGGTATATGACACATATTAACATTATTAGCTAATTTAAAACTTTTTGTTTTTAGCAAATTTTGCAAGGTTACATCTTTGAGTCATATAACTTAGTATGTAACATATGCTAACTTTTGTAGCTAATTTAACACTTTTTTAGCTAATTTCTCTGGGTTACACCTCTGAGTAATAAAACACATGCTAATAACTTTTTTTTTTTAGCTAATTTAACACTTTTTTAACTAATTTTGTATGGACATTTGAGTCATATGTGACACATGCAAAAACATTTTAGCCAATTTTACAGTCAAACACCTCAGTCAAACAGTAACTTGTTACTTGACACATGCTCACTTTATCATAAAAACTTTTTTTTTGCAGATTTTTCACCTGTATACCACAGTCATAACATATAACAAATGCTAACGTTAGCATGCAGATTTGTTTTTTTAATTTTTTTGGGCCAATTTTGCAGCCGTACACCTCAGGGCCATACATCTTGGTATTTGACACATGCTAACTTTTTTTTTTTAGCTAATTCAACACTTTTTTAGCTAATTTCTCTGGGTTAGACCTCTGAGTCGTAGAACTTATGTGAACACATGCTAATAACTTTTTAAACTAATTTAACACTTTTTTAAAGCCAATTTCGTATGGACCTTTGAGTCATAGACCTTGGTATGTGACACATGCAACAATTTTTTAGCCAATTTTACAGTCAAACACCTCAGTTATACAGTAACTTGTTACTTGACACATGCTCACTTTAGCATAAAAACTTTTTTTGCTGATTTTTCAGCTGTATACCACAGTCATAACATATAACATATGCTAACGTTAGCATGCAAATTTTTTTTGGGGGGGGGGGGGGGGGGGGGGGGTTCGCCAATTTACACCGAGCCATACATCTTGGTATTTAACACATGCTAACTTTTTTTTTAAGCTAATTTTGCAGCCACTCAGCATCAAGGGTTGGAATTGGGGGTTAAATCACACAAAAAAAAAGATTCCCGAGCGTGGCCACCGCTGCTGCTCACTGCTCCCCTCACCTGGAACGAGGGGATGGGTCAAACGCAAAGAGTCATTTCACCACACCCAGTGCGTGTGTGTGACTAACTTTGACTCCGCAGCTCGGAAAATACGGTATGTAAAACATAGAATGATCGAGGAATGCACGGTGCAGGGTTGAAATTCTACTGAATTTGCATGAAATCAGATTGTTTTAGCTAATAATCATACTGCAAGATCTAGCATGTTGCATTCAATGTTTATTTCCATTAATGTGACACATGCTAACTTTTTTAAGCTAATTTAACACTTTTTTAGCTAATTTCTCTGGACTACACCTCTGAGTCGTAGAACTTATGTGAACTCATGCTAATAACTTTTTTTTTTAGCTAATTTAACACTTTTTTTTTTGGCCAAATTCGTATGGACCTTTGAGTCATATGTGACACATACAATTTTTTTTTATACAATTATACAGTCATACAGTAACTTGTTACTTGACACATGCTCACTTTAGCATAAAAACTTTATTTTTTATTTTTGCCAATTTTGCAGCCGTACACCTCAGGGCCACACATTTGACACATGCTAACTTTTTTAACTAATTTAACACTTTTTTTAACCAATTTCTTATGGACCTTTGAGTCATATGTGACACATGCAAAACATTTTTTTGCCAATTTTACAGTCAAACACCTCAGCCATACAGTAACTTGTTACTTGACACATTCTAACTTTAGCATAAAACTTTTTTTTGGCGGATTTTTCAGCTGTATACCACAGTCGTAACATATAACATATGCTAACGTTAGCATGCAGATTTTTTTATTTTTATTTTTTTCGCCAATTTACAGTACATCGGGCCATACATCTTGGTATTTAACACATGCTAACTTTTTTTTTTTTTTTTTAGCTAATTTAACACTTTTTTTTAACAACTTTTGCAGGCACTCAGCATCAAGGGTTGGAATTGGGGGTTAAATCACGCAAAAAAAAATATTCCCGAGCGTGGCCACCGCTGCTGCTCACTGCTCCCCTCACCTGGAACGAGGGGATGGGTCAGACGCAAAGAGTCATTACACCACACCTAGTGCGTGTGTGTGACTAGCTTTGACTCCGCAGCTCGGAAAATACGGTATGTAAAACATAGAATGATCGAGGAATGCACAGTGCAGGGTTGAAATTCTACTGAATTTGCATGAAATCAGATTGTTTTAGCTAATAATCATACTGCAAGATCTAGCATGTTGCATTCAATGTTTATTTCCATTAATGTGACACATGCTAACTTTTTTAGCTAATTTAACACTTTTTTAGCTAATTTCTCTGGACTACACCTCTGAGTCGTAGAACTTATGTGAACTCATGCTAATAACTTTTTTTTTTTAGCTAATTTAACACTTTTTTTTTAGCCAAATTCGTATGGACCTTTGAGTCATATGTGACACATACAATTTTTGTTATACAATTATACAGTCATACAGTAACTTGTTACTTGACACATGCTCACTTTAGCATAAAAACTTTTTATTTTTATTTATTTTTTGCCAATTTTGCAGCCGTACACCTCAGGGCCACACATTTGACACATGCTAACTTTTTTAGCTAATTTAACACTTTTTTTAACCAAAATCTTATGGACCTTTGAGTCATATGTGACACATGCAAAACATTGTTTTGCCAATTTTACAGTCAAACACCTCAGCCATACAGTAACTGTTACTTGACACATTCTAACTTTAGCATAAAAACTTTTTTTTGGCGGATTTTTCAGCTGTATACCACAGTCGTAACATATAACATATGCTAATGTTAGCATGCAGATTGTTTTTCCTTTTTTTTTTTTCCGCCAATTTACAGTACATCGGGCCATACATCTTGGTATTTAACACATGCTAACTTTTTTTTTTTTTTTAGCTAATTTAACACTTTTTTTAAACAAATTTTGCAGGCACTCAGCGTCAAGGGTTGGAATTGGGGGTTAAATCACACAAAAAAAAATGATTCCCGAGCGTGGCCACCGCTGCTGCTCACTGCTCCCCTCACCTGGAACAAGGGGATGGGTCGAACGCAGAGTCATTTCACCACACCTAGTGCATGTGTGTGACTAGCTTTGACTCTACAGCTCGGAAAATACGGTATGTAAAACATAGAATGATCGAGGAATGCACCGTGCAGGGTCGACATTGTACTGAATTTGCATGAAATCAGATTGTTTTAGCTAATAATCATACTGCAAGATCTAGCATGTTGCATTCAATGTTTATTTCCATTAATGTGACACATGCTAACTTTTTTTTAGCTAATTTAACACTTTTTTTAGCTAATTTCTCTGGACTACACCTCTGAGTCGTAGAACTTATGTGAACTCATGCTAATAACTTTTTTTTTTTAGCTAATTTAACACTTTTTTTTTTAGCCAAATTCGTATGGACCTTTGAGTCATATGTGACACATACAATTTTTTTTTATACAATTATACAGTCATACAGTAACTTGTTACTTGACACATACTCACTTTAGCATAAAAACTTTTTATTTTTATTTATTTATTTATTTTTTGCCAATTTTGCAGCCATACACCTCAGGGCCACACATTTGACACATGCTAACTTTTTTTAGCTAATTTAAGACTTTTTTTAGCCAATTTCTTATGGACCTTTGAGTCATATGTGACACATGCAAAACATTTTTTTGCCAATTTTACAGTCAAACACCTCAGCCATACAGTAACTTGTTACTTGACACATTCTAACTTTAGCATAAAAAACTTTTTTTTTGCGGATTTTTCAGCTGTATACCACAGTCGTAACATATAACATATGCTAATATCCCGAAAACAGTGTCAAATTTAATGAACATACCATTCAAAGCAACTTAGAATCGTTTTTTATTTCCCCCGTCCATGAAAGTGAAATCATAGAAATTGTAAATTCTCAAGAAAACAAGAAGTCAACAGACTGCTGTGACTTGGACTTTTCTCTGATCAGGGAAATTGTTGATTTTATAGCTGTTCCCTTCACTTATGTATGTAATATTTCTTTTATAAAAGGTGTCTTCCCAAAGAAAATGAAAACGGCAAAAGTTATTCCCATCTTCAAAAGTGGAGATAAGCATCAGTTCACCAACTATAGGCCTATTTCTATACTCTCACAATTTTCAAAAATCCTTGAAAAATTATTTGTGTCAAGATTAGACAGTTTTATTGACAAGCAACACTTGCTAAGTGAACACCAATACGGCTTTCGACCAAACAGGTCCTCTTCCATGGCAGTGATGGAACTAGTTGAGGAGGTAACCACTGCAATTGATAAGAGGGAGTTTGTTGTTGGCGTTTTTATTGACCTGAGCAAGGCCTTTGACACCATCGATCATACATTGCTTTTAAACAAAATGCAGAGGTATGGTTTTAGAGGTCTTGCTCATGATTGGTTGAAAAGTTATCTTGGTGGCAGAGAACAGTACGTGCATATGAATAATGTAGATTCAGATAAAAAGATTATAACACATGGAGTACCCCAAGGTTCTGTATTGGGACCAAAATTGTTTTTATTGTACATTAATGATATCTGTAAAATCTTTAAAAAACTCAACTGTATTCTCTTTGCTGATGATACAAGTCTGTACTGTTCTGGGCAAGACCTTGGCCATCTCTTAGGGACTGTAGAGAGTGAACTCCACATACTAAAGCAATGGTTTGATGCCAACAAACTATCAATCAACCTAAATAAAACAAAATATATAATTTTTGGAAATAGGAAAAATAACAAACAGTGTCATATAAGAATTGATGATATGGAGATAGAAAGGGTGTATTCAACAAAATTTTTGGGAATCCATATAGATGATAAATTAAATTGGAAACTGCACATAAATATACTTAAGACAAAGATGGCAAAAAATATTGCTATGTTACATAAAATAAAAAACTCCGTAAATCAAAAGGCTCTTATCATGTTATATAATTCTTTTGTACTCCCTTATCTTAATTATTGTGTCGAAATCTGGGGTAACAATTACAAAACAAACATTAAATCTATATTCTTACTTCAAAAGAAAGCGATTAGAATTGTAAATTATGCAGATTATCACGACCATACCAATGCTCTGTTTATTAAATTAAAAACATTAAAACTGCACGATCTTGTTGACCTCAACACTGCTATTGTGACGTACAAAGCTCATAACCACATGCTGCCTGGGTGTCTACAGGAGAGGTTTAAACCCAGAGAGAATCCCTATGACCTCAGAGGTTCAGCTGTCTTCCAGAAAGCTAAGATAAGAACAAGCTTAAAAAGTAGATGTGTTTCTGTCAGGGGGGTTCAACTGTGGAACAGCTTGGATTATTCCTTAAAATGTTCCAGTTCTATTCACACATTTAAAAAACACTTTAAGACCAATGTCTTGAAAAAATATATCACTCTAGAATCAACACAGTAGTTAATACTATGATCAATGTTAATTCAAATACTAAATGTGGGTTATAAATAATAATGGAAGTACAATTGTTTGTATATAGTATATAAATTGGTACAAAGGTTTAACATGTCTACAAGGATATTTCACATGCCTTTACTGTGTATATAATTGAACTGTGTTTATGTTATGTATAATGTGTATTTATAATATGTTGTACAATGGACATTCAATAATTTTCGGAAGTTTATTTTGTACTTGACATTGTTTATAGGGTTAGGCGCAATAAGTGTTCAACTTCAGCCTAAACCCTTTCGGTCTGCACATTTTCATTTTCAATTTAAGAATGTACAACTGTTTGTTTATTTTGTTGACGATTGACCGAAGAATAATAAACTTGAACTAATAAACTTGAACTAATATTAGCATGCAGATTTTTTTTTCTTTTTTTTTTTTCTCGCCAATTTACAGTACATCGGGCCATACATCTTGGTATTTAACACGTGCTACCTTTTTTATTTTTTTTAGCTAATTTAACACTTTTTTTTAACAACTTTTGCAGGCACTCAGCATCAAGGGTTGGAATTGGGGGTTAAATCACAGAAAAAAAATGATTCCCGAGCGTGGCCACCGCTGCTGCTCACTGCTCCCCTCACCTGGAACGAGGGGATGGGTCAAACGCAGAGTCATTTCACCACACCTAAAGCATGTGTGTGACTAGCTTTGACTCCGCAGCTCGGAAAATACGGTATGTAAAACATAGAATGATCGAGGAATGCACAGTGAAGGGTTGAAATTCTACTGAATGTGCATGAAATCAGATTGTTTTAGCTAATAATCATACTGCAAGATCTAGCATGTTGCATTCAATGTTTATTTCCATTAATGTGACACATGCTAACTTTTTTAGCTAATTTAACACTTTTTTAGCTAATTTCTCTGGACTACACCTCTGAGTCGTAGAACTTATGTGAACACATGCTAATAACTTTTTTTTTAAGCTAATTTAGCACTTTTTTTTTAGCCAAATTCGTATGGACATTTGAGTCATATGTGACACATACACATTTTTTTTTATACAATTATACAGTCATACAGTAACTTGTTACTTGACACATGCTCACTTTAGCAGAAAAACTTTTTATTTTTATTTATTTTTTGCCAATTTTGCAGCCGTACACCTCAGGGCCACACATTTGACACATGCTAACTTTTTTAGCTAATTCAACACTTTTTTTAACCAAAATATTATGGACCTTTGAGTCATATGTGACACATGCAAAACATTGTTTTGCCAATTTTACAGTCAAACACCTCAGTCATACAGTAACTTGTTACTTGACACACTAACTTTAGCATAAAAACTTTTTTTTGGCGTATTTTTCAGCTGTATACCACAGTCGTAACATATAACATATGCTAACGTTAGCATGCAGATTTTTTTTTTTAATTTTTTTCGCCAATTTACAGTACATCGGGCCATACATCTTGGTATTTAACACATGCTAACTTTTTTTTTTTTTTTTTTAGCTAATGTAACACTTTTTTTTAACAAATTTTGCAGGCACTCAGCATCAAGGGTTGTAATTGGGGGTTAAATCACACAAATTTTTTTATTCCCGAGCGTGGCCACCGCTACTGCTCACTGCTCCCCTCACCTGGAACGAGGGGATGGGTCAAACGCAAAGAGTCATTTCACCACACCTAGTGCGTGTGTGTGACTAACTTTGACTCCGCAGCTCGGAAAATACGGTATGTAAAACATAGAATGATCGAGGAATGCACAGTGCAGGGTTGAAATTCTACTGAATTTGCATGAAATCAGATTGTTTTAGCTAATAATCATACTGCAAGATCTAGCATGTTGCATTCAATGTTTATTTCCATTAATGTGACACATGCTAACTTTTTTAGCTAATTTAACACTTTTTTAGCTAATTTCTCCGGACTACACCTCTGAGTCGTAGAACTTACGTGAACTCATGCTAATAACTTTTTTTTTTTAGCTAATTTAACACTTTTTTTTTAGCCAAATTCGTATGGACCTTTGAGTCATATGTGACACATACACATTTTTTTTTATACAATTACACAGTCATACAGTAACTTGTTACTTGACACATGCTCACTTTAGCATAACAACTTTTTATTTTTATTTATTTTTTGCCAATTTTGCAGCCGTACACCTCAGGGCCACACATTTGACACATGCTAACTTTTTTAGCTAATTTAACACTTTTTTTTAACCAATTTCTTATGGACCTTTGAGTCATATGTGACACATGCAAAACATTGTTTTGCCAATTTTACAGTCTAACACCTCAGCCATACAGTAACTTGTTACTTGACACACTCTAACTTTAGCATAAAAACTTTTTTTTTGGCGGATTTTTCAGCTGTATACCACAGTCGTAACATATAACATATGCTAATGTTAGCATGCAGATTTTTTTTCTTTTTTTTTTTTCCGCCAATTTACAGTACATCTTGGTATTTAACACATGCTACCTTTTTTTTTTTTTTTTTTACCTAATTTAACACTTTTTTTTAACAAATTTTGCAGGCACTCAGCATCAAGGGTTGGAATTGGGGGTTAAATCACACAAAAAAAAATGATTCCCGAGCGTGGCCACCACTGCTGCTCACTGCTCCCCTCACCTGGAACGAGGGGATGAGTCAAACGCAAAGAGTCATTTCACCGCACCTAGTGCATGTGTGTGACTAGCTTTGACTCCGCAGCTCGGAAAATACGGTATGTAAAACATAGAATGATCGAGGAATGCACGGTGCAGGGTCGACATTGTACTGAATTTGCATGAAATCAGATTGTTTTAGCTAATAATCATACTGCAAGATCTAGCATGTTGCATTCAATGTTTATTTCCATTAATGCGACACATGCTAACTTTTTTTAGCTAATTTAACACTTTTTTTTAGCTAATTTCTCTGGACTACACCTCTGAGTCGTAGAATTTATGTGAACACATGCTAATAACTTTTTTTTTTTAGCTAATTTAACACTTTTTTTTCAGCCAAATTCGTATGGACTTTTGAGTCATATGTGACACATACAATTTTTTTTTTATACAATTACACAGTCATACAGTAACTTGTTACTTGACACATGTTCACTTTAGCATAAAAACTTTATTTTTTATTTTTGCCAATTTTGCAGCCGTACACCTCAGGGCCACACATTTGACACATGCTAACTTTTTTAGCTAATTTAAGACTTTTTTTAGCCAATTTATTATGGACCTTTGAGTCATATGTGACACATGCAAAACATTTTTTTTTGCCAATTTTACAGTCAAACACCTCAGTCATACAGTAACTTGTTACTTGACACACTCTAACTTTAGCATAAACACTTTTTTTTGCGGATTTTTCAGCTGTATACCACAGTCGTAACATATAACATATGCTGACGTTAGCATGCAGATTTTTATTTTATTTTATTTTTTTCCGCCAATTTACAGTACATGTTGGTATTTAACACATGCTACCTTTTTTATTTATTTTTAGCTAATTTAACACTTTTTTTTAACAACTTTTGCAGCCAATCAGCATCAATGGTTAGAATTGGGGGTTAAATCACACAAAAAAAAAAGATTCCCGAGCGTGGCCACCGCTGCTGCTCACTGCTCCCCTCACCTGGAACGAGGGGATGGGTCAAACGCAAAGAGTCATTTCACCACACCTAGTGCGTGTGTGTGACTAACTTTGACTCCGCAGCTCGGAAAATACGGTATGTAAAACATAGAATGATCGAGGAATGCACAGTGCAGGGTCGACATTTGCATTAAATCAGGTTGTTGTAGCTAATAATGTTGCATGTTGCATTCAATGTTTATTCCCATTAATTTCCCATTAATTCCCGTTAATTCCCATGGAAAGCATTAAAGCTACAGGACACACAAAACGTCCAATACACTTTGTCGGGACATCTATTTTAAATGTGTTGACAAATAGCATAATAATGAAAGCAGACTAGCATTAATGCATGTATTCACAGCTTGACTGATTATAGTGTGATCATTTAGCAGATACATGACACTACATTTGTCCTACTATGCTAACTCGCTGTATCATACAATGTGATTTATACATGATAATATGTAGTAATTACCACAAGAACTTATGCTTCTGGGACCTTGTTAGCATGACAAGTTGTCCGGCATCTGTTAGCATATTAGCAGCTATTCATCAGCATGAAGGGTGCAGAGTCACCAAGCGCAGACACACTCCGCCTGCTCGCCGGCCCATTTGTTTTCCCGCTAACGACAAAAAAAAAAAAGGCCCTGCTGGACCCAACATCCATCCTGCTGGAAGCAAAAAAAAATAAAAAAATATCCAAAAGCATCTGGCAGCAGAGCCCTACGGTAAATTACAATGATGGACTCCCACCGTTGGAAAGCATGAAGCTCGACTGAGCGTGTCTCAGTTTTCCCCGACAACAAATCATCGGCGAAAATGAAAAATAGCGCGGGCGCTTTGGAAAATACTGGAATTTCAAAAGCCAGAAATAAGACCTTCCCACTTGTGCTGATTTATGCTCCGCCGCTCTTGTGAGGATGACCGATGCAACTGGGAAGCACACCAAAGTCCCACGCGCCGTTTTTTCGTTCATGGGAGCTCACGTCCTTGTCCGTCACGCCGACACCTTTGGACGGCGCCGCACTTCAAACGCACATCTGTTTGCGCTTCAGCGGCGGGCCACGTCCGCTCCCCTCCGAAACGTCGTAAATAGCCGAGCTTTGTCTGCTATTGACACGCACCATAAAAGATTTAGGAGGCGCATTTGCCTGCCGCTGAGAAAACGCTTCAAAGTTGGGTAATGGTCGTATTTCACAGGTGGGGGACAAGCACCGAAACACATGAGGGGAGACTTTATGAGAACTAACATGGTGGCAAGAAATGTGAATAAAGTTGGTAGCACTTTAGCATGCTAACGTGCTAAAGTTTTTTTTTTTTTTTAAGCTAAGTTTGCACCCGTATTCTTAAGGGGCATATAACTTGGTATTTGACACATGCTAACGTTTTTAGCTAATTTAAACAATCAAATCAACGTCACAACCCGACGTTGATTAAACGTCGTCAGAAAGCACGTTGTTTCAACGTTGTCTTGGTGTTGTCAAATATTGGTTGGGAAACGACCATAATTCAATGGTCAAGTCAACGTTAGAACCCAACATTGATTAAACGTCGTCAGAAAGCACGTTGTTTCAACGTTGTCTTGGTGTTGTCAAATATTGGTTGGGAAACGACCATAATTCAATGGTCAAGTCAACGTTAGAACCCGACATTGATTACACGTCGTCAGAAAGCACGTTGTTTCAACGTTGTCTTGGTGTTGTCAAATATTGGTTGGGAAACGACCATAATTCAATGGTCAAGTCAACGTTAGAACCCAACATTGATTAAACGTCGTCAGAAAGCACGTTGTTTCAACGTTGTCTTGGTGTTGTCAAATATTGGTTGGGAAACGACCATAATTCAATGGTCAAGTCAACGTTAGAACCCGACATTGATTACACGTCGTCAGAAAGCACGTTGTTTCAACGTTGTCTTGGTGTTGTCAAATATTGGTTGGGAAACGACCATAATTCAATGGTCAAGTCAACGTTAGAACCCAACATTGATTAAACGTCGTCAGAAAGCACGTTGTTTCAACGTTGTCTTGGTGTTGTCAAATATTGGTTGGGAAACGACCATAATTCAATGGTCAAGTCAACGTTAGAACCCGACATTGATTAAACATCGTCAGAAAGCACGTTGTTTCAACGTTGTCTTAGTGTTGTCAAATATTGGTTGGGAAACGACCATAATTCAGTGGTCAAGTCAACGTTAGAACCCGACATTGATTAAACGTCGTCAGAAAGCACGTTGTTTCAACGTTGTCTTGGTGTTGTCAAATATTGGTTGGGAAACGACCATAAATCAATGGTCAAATCAATGTTAGAACCCAACATTGATTAAACGTCGTCAGAAAGCACGTTGTTTCAACGTTGTCTTGGTGTTGTCAAATATTGGTTGGGAAACGACCATAATTCAATGGTCAAGTCAATGTAAGAACCCAACATTGAGTAAATGTTGTCAAAAAGCATGTTATTTCAACGTTGGTGTTGTAGAATATTGGTTGGGAAACGACCAAATTTTAATGGTCAAATCAACGTCACAACCCAACATTGATTAAACGTCGTCAGAAAGCACGTTGTTTCAACGTTGTCATATATTGGTTGGGAAACGACCATAATTCAATGGTCAAATCAACGTCACAACCCAACGTTGATTAAACGTCGTCAAAAAGCATGTTATTTTTAATGTTGTATTTGTGTTGTAGAATATTGGTTGGAAAATGACCACATTTTAATGGTCAAATCAATTTTAGAACCCAACAATAAGTAAACATCGTCAACAAGCATGTTGTTTCAACGTTGTGTTTGTGTTGTAGAATATTGGTTGGAAAATGACCAAAATTCAATGGTCAAATCAACGTCACAACCCAACGTTGATTAAACGTCATCAGAAAGCACGTTGTTTCAACGTTGTCTTGGTTTTGTCGAATATTGGTTGGGAAACGACCATATTTCAATGGTCAAATCAATGTTAGAACCGAACATTGAGTAAACGTCGTCAAAAAGCATGTTATTCCAACGTTGTATTTGTGTTAGGGAATATTGGTTGGAAAATGACCACATTTTAATGGTCAAATCGACGTCAGAACCCAACAATAAGTAAACATCGTCAAAAAGCATGTTGTTTTAACGTTGTATTTGTGTTGTAGAATATTGGTCGGAAAATAACCAAAATTCAATGGTCAAATCAACGTCACAACCCAACGTTGATTAAACGTCGTCAGAAAGCACGTTGTTTCAACATTGTCGAATATTGGTTGGGAAACGACCATAATTCAATGGTCAAATCAATGATAGAACCCAACATTGAGTAAAGGTCTTCAAAAAGCATGTTATTTCAACGTTGTATTGGTGTTGTAAAATTATCGAATTTCAATGGTCAAATCGACGTCACAACCTGACATTGATTAAACGTTGTCAAAAAGCATGTTGTTTCAATGTTGTATTTGTGTTGTAAAATGACCAAATTTCAATGGTCAAATTGACGTCACAACCTGACATTGATTAAACGTCGTCAGAAAGCATGTTGTTTCAACGTTGTCTTGGTGTTGTCAAATATTGGTTGGGAAACGACCATAATTCAATGGTCAAATCAATGTTAGAACCCAACATTGATTAAACGTCGTCAGAAAGCACGTTGTTTCAACGTTGTCAAATATTGGTTGGGAAACGACCATAATTCAATGGTCAAATCAATGTTAGAACCCAACATTGAGTAAACGTTGTCAAAAAGCATGTTATTTTTAATGTTGTATTTGTGTTGTACAATATTGGTTGGAAAATGACCAAATTTTAATGGTCAAATCAATTTTAAAACCCAAATTTAAGTAAAAATTGTCAAAAAGGATGTTGTTTCAACGTTGTGTTTGTGTTGTAGAATATTGGTTGGAAAATGACCAAAATTCAATGGTCAAATCAACGTCACAACCCAACGTTGATTAAACGTCGTCAGAAAGCACGTTGTTTCAACGTTGTCTTGGTTTTGTCGAATATTGGTTGGGAAACGACCATAATTCAATGGTCAAATCAATGTTAGAACCCAACATTGAGTAAACGTCGTCAAAAAGCATGTTATTTCAACGTTGTATTTGTGTTAGAGAATATTTGTTGGAAAATGACCGCATTTTAATGGTCAAATCAACGTCAGAACCCAACAATAAGTAAACATCGTCAAAAAGCATGTTGTTTCAACGTTGTATTTGTGTTGTAGAATATTGGTCGGAAAATAACCAAAATTCAATGGTCAAATCAACGTCACAACCCAACATTGATTAAACGTCGTCAGAAAGCATGTTGTTTCAACATTGTCGAATATTGGTTGGGAAACGACCATAATTCAATGGTCAAATCAATGTTAGAACCCAACATTGAGTAAACATCGTCAACAAGCATGTTATTTCAACGTTATATTTGTGTTGTAAAATTACCAAATTTCAATGGTCAATTTAACGCCACAACCTGACATTGATTAAACGTAGTCAAAAAGCATAATGTTTCAACGTTGTATTTGTGTTGTAGAATATTGGTTGGGAAATGACCAAAATTCAATGGTCAAATCAACGTCACAACCCAACATTGATTAAACGTCGTCAGAAAGCATGTTGTTTCAACGTTGTCTTGGTTTTGTCGAATATTGGTCGGGAAACGACCAAATTTCAATGGTCAAATCAATGTTAGAACCCAACATTGAGTAAACGTTGTCAAAAAACATGTTGTTTCAACGTTGTATTTGTGTTGTAAAATGACCACATTTTACAACATCGTCAAAAAGCATGTTGTTTCAACGTTGTGTTTGTGTTGTTGAATATTGGTTGGAAAATGACCACAATTCAATGGTCAAATCAACGTCACAACCCAACATTGATCAAACGTCGTCAGAAAGCATGTTGATTTAACGTTGTCTTGGTGTTGTCGAATATTGGTTGGGAAACGACAATAATTCAATGGTCAAATCAACGTCAGAACCCAACATTAGGTAAACATCATCAAAAAACATGTTGTTTCAACGTTGTATTTGTGTTGTAGAATATTGGTCAGAAAATAACCAAAATTCAATGGTCAAATCAACGTCACAACCCGACATTGATTAAACGTCGTCAGAGAGCACGTTGTTTCAACGTTGTCAAATATCGGTTGGGAAACGACCATAATTCAATGGTCAAATCAACGTCACAACCCAACATTGAGTAAACTTCGTCAAAAAGCATGTTGTTTCCACGTTGTATTTGTATTGTAAAATATCGGTTGGGAAACGACCAAAATTCAATGGTCAAATCAACGCCACAACCCAACATTGATTAAACGTCATCAGAAAGTACGTTGTTTCAACGTTGTCTTGGTGTTGTCAAATATTGTTTGGGAAACGACCATAATTCAACGGTCAAATCAATGTTAGAACCCAACATTGATTAAACGTCGTCAAAAAACATGTTATTTCAACGTTGTATTTGTGTTGTAAAATGACCAAATTTTAAAACATCTACAAAAAGCATGTTGTTTCAACATTGTCAAATATTGGTTGGGAAACGACCATAATTCAATGGTCAAATCGACGTCACAACCTGACATTGATTAAACGTCGTCAAAAAGCATGTTATTTCAATGTTGCATTTGTGTTGTAGAATATTGGTTGTGAAATGACCAAATTTTAATGGTCAAATCCACGTCACAACCCGACATTAATTAAACATCGTCAGAAAGCACGTTGTTTCAATGTTGTCTTGGTGTTGTCGAATATTGGTTGGGAAACGACCATAATTCAATGGTCAAATCAATGTTAGAACCCAACATTGAGTAAACGTCGTCAAAAAGCATGTTATTTCAACGTTGTATTTGTGTTGTAAAATGACCACATTTTAATGGTCAAATCAACGCTACAACCTGACATTTATAAAACGTCATCAAAAAGCATGTTATTTCAACGTTGTATTTGTGTTGTAGAATATTGGTTGTGAAATGACCAAATTTTAATTGTCAAATCCACGTCACAACTCAACGTTGATTAAACGTCATCAGAAAGCACATTGTTTCAACGTTGTCTTGGTGTTGTCAAATATTGGTTGGGAAACGACCATAATTCAATGGTCAAGTCAATGTAAGAACCCAACATTGACTAAATGTCGTCAAAAAGAATGTTATTTCAACGTTGTATTTGTGTTGTAGAATATTGGTTGGGAAACGACCATAATTCAATGGTCAAATCAACGACACAACAGAACATTGATTAAACGTCGTCAGAAAGCACGTTGTTTCAACGTTGTCATATATTGGTTGGGAAACGACCATAATTCAATGGTCAAATCAATGTTAGAACCCAACATTGAGTAAACGTTGTCAAAAAGCATGTTATTTTTAATGTTGTATTTGTGTTGTAGAATATTGGTTGGAAAATGACCACATTTTAATGGTCAAATCAATTTTAGAACCCAACATTAAGTAAACATCGCCAAAAAGCATGTTGTTTCAACGTTGTGTTTGTGTTGTAGAATATTGGTTGGAAGATGACCAAAATTCAATGGTCAAATCAACGTCACAACCCAACGTTGATTAAACGTCGTCAGAAAGCATGTTGTTTCATCGTTGTCTTGGTGTTGTCAAATATTGGTTGGGAAACGACCATAATTCAATGGTCAAATCAATGTCAGAACCCAACATTGAGTAAACGTCGTCAAAAAGCATGTTATATCAACGTTGTATTTGTGTTGTAAAATGACCAAAATTCAATGGTCAAATCAACGTCACAACCCAACATTGGTTAAACGTCGTCAGAAAGCATGTTGTTTCAACATTGTCTCAGTGTTGTCAAATATTGGTTGGGAAACGACCATAATTCAATGGTAAAGTCAATGTTAGAACCCAACATTGAGTAAATGGCGTCAAAAAGCATGTTATTTCAACGTTGTATTTGTGTTATAGAATATTGGTCGGAAAATGACCAAATTTCAATGGTTAAATCAACGTCACAACCTGACATTGATTAAACGTCGTCAAAAAGCACTTTGTTTCAATGTTGTCTTGGTGTTGTCGAATATTGGTTGGGAAACGACCATAATTCAATGGTCAAATCAATGTTAGAACTCAACATTGAGTAAACGTCGTCAAAAAGCATGTTATTTCAACGTTGCATTTGTGTTGTAAAATGACCAAATTTCAATGGTCAAATCAACGTCACAACCCAACATTGGTTAAACGTCGTCAGAAAGCACGATGTTATAACATTGTCTCTGTGTTGTCAAATATTGGTTGGGAAACGACCATAATTCAATGGTCACGTCAATGTTAGAACCCAACATTGAGTAAATGTCGTCAAAAAGAATGTTCTTTCAACGTTGTATTTGTGTTGTAGAATATTGGTCGGAAAATGACCATATTTCAATGGTTAAATCAGGGTCACAACCTGACATTGATTAAACGTCGTCAGAAAGCACATTGTTTCCATGTTGTCTTGGTGTTATCAAATATTGGTTGGGAAACGACCATAATTCAATGGTCAAATCAATGTTAAAACCCAAAATTGAGTAAATGTCGTCAAAAAGAATGTTGTTTCAACGTTGTATTTGTGTTGTAGAATATTGGTCGGAAAATGGCCAAATTTCAATGGTTAAATCAGGGTCACAACCTGACATTGATTAAACGTCGTCAGAAAGCACATTGTTTCAACGTTGTCTTGGTGTTATCAAATACTGGTTGGGAAACGACCATAATTCAATGGTCAAATCAACATCAGAACCCAACATTGAGTAAACGTCGTCAAAAAGTATGTTGTTTCAACGTTGTATTTGTGTTGTAAAATGACCAAATTTTAATGGTCAAATCAACGTCACAACCCAACATTGATTAAACGTCGTCAGAAAGCACGTTGTTTCAACATTGTCTCTGTGTTGTCAAATATTGGTTGGGAAACGACCATAATTCAATGGTCAAATCAATGTTAAAACCCAAAATTGAGTAAATGTCGTCAAAAAGAATGTTGTTTCAACGTTGTATTTGTGTTGTAGAATATTGGTCGGAAAATGACCATATTTCAATGGTTAAATTAGGGTCACAACCTGACATTGATTAAACGTCGTCAGAAAGCACATTGTTTCAACGTTGTCTTGGTGTTATCAAATATTGGTTGGGAAACGACCATAATTCAATGGTAAAATCAACATCAGAACCCAACATTGAGTAAACGTTGTCAAAAAGCATGTTGTTTCAACGTTGTATTTGTGTTGTAAAATGACCAAATTTTAATGGTCAAATCAACGTCACAACCCAACATTGATTAAATGTCGTCAGAAAGCACGATGTTATAACATTGTCTCGGTGTTGTCAAATATTGGTTGGGAAACGACCATAATTCAATGGTCACGTCAATGTTAGAACCCTAACATTGAGTAAATGTCGTCAAAAAGAATGTTGTTTCAACGTTGTATTTGTGTTGTAGAATATTGGTCGGAAAATGACCAAATTTCAATGGTTAAATCAGGGTCACAACCTGACATTGATTAAACGTCGTCAGAAAGCACGTTGTTTCAACTTTGTCTTGGTGTTGTCGAATATTGGTTGGGAAACGACCATAATTCAATGGTCAAATCAATGTTAAAACCCAAAATTGAGTAAACGTCGTCAAAAAGAATGTTATTTCAATGTTGTATTTGTGTTGTAAAATGACCAAAATTCAATGGTCAAATCAACGTCACCACCCAACATTGGTTAAACGTCGTCAGAAAGCACGATGTTATAACATTGTCTCTGTGTTGTCAAATATTGGTTGGGAAACGACCATAATTCAATGGTCAAGTCAATGTTAGAACCCAACATTGAGTAAATGTCGTCAAAAAGAATGTTATTTCAACGTTGCATTTGTGTTGTAAAATGACCAAATTTCAATGGTCAAATCAACGTCACAACCCAACATTGGTTAAACGTCGTCAGAAAGCACGATGTTATAACATTGTCTCTGTGTTGTCAAATATTGGTTGGGAAACGACCATAATTCAATGGTCACGTCAATGTTAGAACCCAACATTGAGTAGATGTCGTCAAAAAGAATGTTGTTTCAACGTTGTATTTGTGTTGTAGAATATTGGTCGGAAAATGACCAAATTTCAATGGTTAAATCAGGGTCACAACCTGACATTGATTAAACGTCGTCAGAAAGCACATTGTTTCAACGTTGTCTTGGTGTTATCAAATATTGGTTGGGAAACGACCATAATTCAATGGTCAAATCAATGTTAGAACCCAACATTGAGTAAACGTCGTCAAAAAGCATGTTATTTCAATGTTGTATTTGTGTTGTAAAATGACCAAATTTCAATGGTCAAATCAACGTCACAACCCAACATTTGTTAAACGTCGTCAGAAAGCACGATGTTATAACATTGTCTCTGTGTTGTCGAATATTGGTTGGGAAACGACCATAATTCAATGGTCACGTCAATGTTAGAACCCAACATTGAGTAAATGTCGTCAAAAAGAATGTTGTTTCAACGTTGTATTTGTGTTGTAGAATATTGGTCGGAAAATGACCAAATTTCAATGGTTAAATCAGGGTCACAACCTGACATTGATTAAACGTCGTCAGAAAGCACATTGTTTCAACGTTGTCTTGGTGTTATCAAATATTGGTTGGGAAACGACCATAATTCAATGGTCAAATCAATGTTAAAACCCAAAATTGAGTGAACGTTGTCAAAAAGCATGTTATTTCAACGTTGTATTTGTGTTGTAAAATGACCAAATTTTAATGGTCAAATCAACGTCACAACCCAACATTGGTTAAACGTCGTCAGAAAGCACAATGTTATAACATTGTCTCAGTGTTGTCAAATATTGGTTGGGAAACGACCATAATTCAATGGTCAAATCAATGTTAAAACCCAAAATTGAGTAAATGTCGTCAAAAAGAATGTTGTTTCAACGTTGTATTTGTGTTGTAGAATATTGGTCGGAAAATGACCAAATTTCAATGGTTAAATCAGGGTCACAACCTGACATTGATTAAACGTCGTCGGAAAGCACATTGTTTCAACGTTGTCTTGGTGTTATCAAATATTGGTTGGGAAACGACCATAATTCAATGGTCAAATCAATGTTAAAACCCAAAATTGAGTGAACGTTGTCAAAAAGCATGTTATTTCAACGTTGTATTTGTGTTGTAAAATGACCAAATTTTAATGGTCAAATCAACGTCACAACCCAACATTGGTTAAACGTCGTCAGAAAGCACGATGTTATAACATTGTCTCTGTGTTGTCAAATATTGGTTGGGAAACGACCATAATTCAATGGTCAAGTCAATGTTTGAACCCAACATTGAGTAAATGTCGTCAAAAAGCATGTTATTTCAACGTTGTATTTGTGAATATTGGTTGGATATTAACCACAATTCAATGGTCAAATGAACGTCACAACCCAACACTGATTAAACGTCGTCAGAAAGCACATTGTTTCAACGTTGTCTAGATGTTGTCGATTATTGGTTGGGAAACGACCACAATTCAATGGTCACGTCAATGTTAGAACCCAACATTGAGTAAATGTCGTAAAAAAGCATGTTGTTTCAACATTGTATTTGAGTTGCTCAACGTCAGAACGTAATTCAACAAGTTGCCAACGTTGTTTCAATGTCTCGTGCCTGCCGGGATGTTGTCATGGAACAGACGCCTTCAACTTCGGAGGTTCACTCGTAGTTGAAAGGTGACTATGCAGTTATTTCCTTATTCTTACAGGGAATCCAAGCTGCTCACGAGAGTTTCTCAGCAACATCAAACAGCAAAGTTTAAAAAAATAAAATTAAATTAAATAAATTCACAGACTGACGTGTCCTCAAACGGTGCACAAACAGAATTATTCAGAAAGGAGAAGAGTTCTACGCCGGTAATGGAGCGCTAATGACACTTGACGGAAGGCGGCTCGTGCGAGAGCTGCCACACCAAGAGTTCAGCAGTTAAAGCTGTCATGGAAGCTTGAGGAGGCTATCCTGGCATTTTCAATCCGTGCATGTGACGCTGCCTTCCAGGGTGAGTAACAACTCGGAGAGCTGCCAAAAAAAAAATTAAAAAATTGAGCACTCACTCCTCTGGACAGTCGTGTCTTTTGAGTTTCCCCTACCCCTTACTTCCCACCCCACCTCATCCAACTTTCCAGTCATCCATCTCCATATCGGCTGGGTTTTAATGGCCAGTCACTCATGGGTGTCATGTGACTTCGGAAACGGAGCCAGCTTTCATCGTCATTGTGATGAGCTGTGAGATGCAGCGGCAGATCCACTGCACACCCCTGACTGGGACCCTGGCAAGGTTACACACACTTGTCTGGTATCAACCCCCAGAGCAACTAACTGGGGGCCACATTTCCAGAAAGCTATGGACTCCTCTCACCATTATTCTTATTTTTGTATTTTCCGTAGAACCAGAATCCTCTAGAGTAGACATTTGATTTTTGTCTATCTATTTTGTTAGTTACAAGATCGCTCTTCGGTTTTTAAGGAGTTCTGCGAAAAGGATCATGTCTATGACAGCACTCTAGTGTTTTTAGGAATCTGCTGCAAAAAAGTATGAGGTTTTTTTTTTTTAACTGAACTCGCAGGCAACAAGTGATGAAAAAATTATGAAATATAAAAGGACCTAAGATGGAACCCTGAGGAACACCACTAGTATAACTACTGACTGCATCTAAAGTAAACAAGCTACAGCAACACCTTAATTACATAAATCACATTACGAAAAAAATGGGGTTGCCAAAAAGGATAGAGGACTTAAAGAGGTGCCTTGAGGAACGCCTCAGTTATGTACATTTTAATATTTAGACCCCAGTGTTAAGTGGTGAAATGTCAATGCAAGGATCTGCCAATGTGTTCACAGAGGTCCAAGTTCCTCTACACAACAGGAAAACTCTTGTGTTTTTAGGAATTTGCTGCAAAAATGTTTCTGTACCAAGTTTTAAACTGAAATGGGGGGCCGGTATGTTGTCATTCCCAGGCTTGATTTGGCCCCCGGGCCGCTAGTTTGAAAACCCTCCGCCTTACAATTTATCGGGGACTTTTTCGTTCTTTTGCCACCCGCCAAGGAATCCGCGTTCATCCTTACACACATCTTTGGAAGTACCAAGGACTAGAGTTTAAAAAAATGGGGGGATCGTTATTTTGCTGGATCCGCACCCAAGTTATGGAACTCACTCCCTCCTGAGTTGCGAGCCATCGTTTTTAAATCTGGAATAAAAACATTTGTTGAAACTGGCCTTTAACAAACAATTGCCACACGCGTTTTTAGATATTAAGGTGTTTTAACTTTTTTAATAAGCGTGTTTTGCTTGCTTTTAACTTATTTGTCCTATAAAGCACTTTGGGCACCATTGTGATCTTGTAAGAGGCTACACAAATAAACCATTTTTTGCTCTATTTTTGCTCTACTCTGAATGGGATGATTTTTTTCTCAAGAGGGGTTTCTTCATGTTCAATTTTAATATTTTTTACTTCAAACCCTTTTATATATCAACACTGGGAAATCATTTCAGCCCAGCTAAGTTTTTCTGTTTCTGTTTTTCTCCAAAATAAAAGCCTGACATTAGAAACTGAAGGATTATATTGTGAATTTATTTTGTATTTACAG
Organism: Entelurus aequoreus; assembly: GCF_033978785.1. NCBI lineage: Eukaryota > Metazoa > Chordata > Actinopteri > Syngnathiformes > Syngnathidae > Entelurus > Entelurus aequoreus. The sequence goes on along the minus strand of NC_084739.1, from coordinate 6,715,417 downwards.
TATAATAGTAGTATTACATTTGGATTATTTTTGCCGAAAATGGGTTGACAAAATTACAATTTTGCAATAGTGAAAGAAAATTCACTTTTCAAGCCTTGCATAAATGTCTCTGCCAAAATGTAAAAAAAATGTGTGTTGTTGTATTGTGCAGGTTTGAAATAAATACTTCAAATCAATTCAATTCAAAAATAAGAATAAATGTACTCAGATTAATACTCTTTTTGTTGATATATTTTATTTTATATTTTTGCATAAGGCTTATTGTCGCATCAGCACCCCCTAGGGTTGTACGGTATACCAGTATTAGTACAGTACCGCAATACTAATGAATCATATTCGGTCCTATACCGCCTCTAAAAAGTACCGGTCCCCCCCCCCTATCGTCGTCACGTCACGACATTGCTGGTTTTACGAGCAGAGGAGCATGTTCGGCAGCGCACAATCTCAGAGTACTTACAAGCAGACACAGTGTGTAGACAGAAAAGGGAGAATGGACGCATTTTGGCTTAAAAACTAACGATAAACGTGAAGTAATAACATTGAAACGCCCTCAGGAAGAGGTGCGTTAAGACATGGCTAGCTAGCTAGCGGCTAGCTACTTCTAAATCACTAATCCTTGTCTCCATGGCGACAAATAAAGTATGTTTCTTACAAGCTCACCGGTGTCACAATGTAAACAAACACCATTGGTGGATCTACACCTGACATCCACTGTAATGATACCAAGTACAGGAGCGTATCTAGTCCATACTACTATGATTACATCAAACACATCTTCTTTGGTTTTTAAAAAAAAATCATATTCTGTTTATAAACTCAGTAGATACGTCCCTAAGCAGATATTAACAGTAAATGAACAAGTAGATTAATAATTCAATTTCTACCACTTGTCCTTAATAATTTTGACAAAACAATAGAATGATAAATGACACAATATGTTACTGCATATGTCAGCAGCTAAATTAGGAGCCTTTGTTTGCTTACTTACTACTAAAAGACAAGTTGTCTAGTATGTTCACTATTTTTTTTAAGGACAAACTTGCAATAAGAAACATATGTTTAATGTACCGTAAGATTTTTTTGTTTTTGTGGTCCCCTTTATTTAGAAAAGTATCGAAAAGTACCGAAAAGTACCAAAATATTGGTATCGGGACAACACTAGCGCCCCCTTACTAACTCTGAAAGCAGTGTTTCAGCTGTCATAAACTCTAAGACGAAGATGAATAATTAGGATTTCGGGGAAACGGGGAAAAGTCCGGCCAAAACCGCTGACTGATTAATTTTTTGAAGAGTTGTTTCACATGACTTAAGACAAACCAGACGACTCAAATAAGTGATTTGCAGCGCGGAGAACGACCGTAAATCAAAAACAAAATTCCAAACCGTGATGCAAAGCCTTGCTGATTATTCACACCGACCCGTAAATCAGCGGCAGGTCAACTCTTGTCAATAAATTCAGACAAACTCGCTTTGTGTGTTGTGCGAAGGAACATGAAGTCATATATCAACGAATCCGCGAAGACGAGCTTCGACACTGGCGTCCATTAGTCATGTATCGCCATCCAGATGTCTGGCGGAGGCGGAGATGGGAGCAGCAAGCAGCAGCAGGTGTGAGCCCAGCTGAGCTTTAAAAAGGCAGCGCTTAGCACCCCCAGCTCCGTCATCTGGCCTCTCCCCCGGCCTCCACCAGCCCCTCGACAGCCCAATTCCTCATCATTTACCCCTTTTTGGCAAACGCCCGCAGCCCCCGTCTAATGGGCTGCACTGAATGCTTCCAGATGTTTGTTTATTTGTTATGCCGCGACTATAAAACAGTTTACTTTCAGTTTGGAGCCGCTCCATTTTTTAAGGGTGGAAAGTGTACGCCACCCCTCCCAACCCCGAAGTGAATGCGGCAAACAAATGCGATGCACCCCATGGGTGTCGTCAGGAAGTTTGGTTTTTTTCTTCTTCTTTTTTAGGTTTGAAGACAGCTTTCCTCCTGGGATTTTAATAACAGTTGTGCACCATTTAAGATACATCCATATAAAGTAGCTGGAAGCTGGCCCAGAACAACAAGATTAAAAGGGGCCCGGGGCTCGTACTGTAAGGCATTCTTCCTTGTCTGTTTACTCTTGCTTGTACAAAGATATCCCTTTCATTTACCGTTGTCACTGTTGAGGAATGGCCTACTCAAATGTAATCTGATGCTCGTATGAAAAGCAGCCACCACCGCCGCCCGTGCCAGGAACATTTATTTACATACACACAGGAAATGAAAGGCATTTGATTAAAATGTCCTGGGCGCACACGGCTTGTATCAATCACGTCTGAGAGGTTCTGTTTTACTTCAGTTCTGGTATAATTAGATCAGTGAAACAAAACTCGCGTGTCATCCGTAGAAAAATGACAGTCGGACTCGTCATAAGGGAGCTGCCACGTTGTTTTGCTAGCATGGAACACAAAAAAAATACACTACATGGTTCAATTGACACAATGTCTGGCCCAATTGTATTTATTTACAGTCGTGGTCAAAAGTTGACATGCACTTCAATCAATCAATGTTTATTTATAAAGCCCTAAATCACAAGTGTCTCAAAGGCTTATCTTTCCTGTGATAAAATGGCAACCAAGGTAATCAAAAAGTTCAACCAACGAACAAGATTTCTCTATCGAATCTCCTCTCTGGTCAACAAAAGCACCATGAGGATTCTAGCGGGAACTCTCGTTCAACCCTTTTTCGATTACGCATGCACCTCCTGGTACCCTAGCACCTCCAAAACCCTCAAATCTAAACTCCAAACATCCCAGAACAAGCTAGTCAGATTACTTCTAGACCTCCACCCCAGATCACACCTCACTCCTACCCACTTCTCCAAAGTGGGCTGGCTCAAGGTGGAGGACAGAGTAAAACAACTTGCACTGAGCCTAGTCTATAAAATCCGCCACACCTCCATGATACCGAAGTACATGTCAAACTACTTCCTTAACGCCATAACCACAACACCAGGGGGTGCTCCACTAACCACGTTAAACCCAGATTCCGATCTAACAAAGGTCTTAACTCATTCTCCTTCTATGCCACATCAATGTGGAATGCGCTCCCAACAGGTGTAAAAGAAAGGGCATCTCTATCCTCCTTCAAAACCGCAGTAAAAGTACACCTCCAGGCAACTTCAACCCTAAACTAACACCCTCCCCGGATTGTAAATAATCAAATGTAAATAATCAAATGCAGATACTTTTTCTTATGCCTTCTGATCTCTCTCTCTATGTCCACTACTTGCTGTACATATCCTACCAAGTCAGGCCTACACTGTTTCAATGTCCATTTCTCTGATGATGCAATTGTTGATGCTGATTGTTGATGACAGAAGTGTTGATACCAACCAAACCTACCCCCCCCCCCCCCGGCCCCCCCCTCCATATCCCACACCCCGGATTGTAAATAATGTAAATAATTCAATGTATATACTCTGATGATTATCTTGTGTGATGACTGTATTATGATGTTAGTATAAATTTGATAGTATATATCTGTATCATGAATCAATTTAAGTGGACCCCGACTTAAACAAGTTGAAAAACTTATTCGGGTGTTACCATTTAGTGGTCAATTGTACAGAATATGTACTGTACTGTGCAATCTACTAATAAAAGTTTCAATCAATCAATCAATCAAAAAGGGCTGCACAAGCCACAATGACATCCGCGGTACAGAGCCCACATAAGGGCAAGGGAAAAACTCACAACCCCAATGGGACGTCAATGTGAATGACTATGAGAAACCTTGGAGAGGACCGCATATGTGGGTGACCCCCCCCCCCCCCCCCCCTCTAGGGGAGACCGGATGCAATGGACGTCGAGTGGGTCTGACATAATATTGTGAAAGTCCAGTACATAGGAGATCTAACATAATAGTGAGAGTCCAGCCCATAGTGGGGCCAGTAGGAGACCATCTCGAGCGGAGACGGGTCAGCAACGCAGAGATGTCCCCAACCGATGCACAGGCGAGCGGTCCACCCCTGGTCCCGACTCTGGACAGCCAGCACTTCATCCCTCCCACCCCCCTCCACAAGGGAGAGGGGGGCAGAGGAGAAAAGAAAAGAAACGGCAGATCAACTGGTCTAAAAAGGGGGTCTATTTAAAGGCTAGAGTATACAAATGAGTTTTAAGATGGGACTTAAATGCTTCTACTGAGGTAGCATCTCTAACTGTTACCGGGAGGGCATTCCAGAGTACTGGAGCCCCAATAGAAAACACTATAGCCCGCAGACTTTTTTTGGGCTCTGGGAATCACTAATAAGCCGGAGTTCTTTGAACGCAGATTTCTTGCCGGGACATATGGTACAATACAATCAGCAAGATAGGATGGAGCTAGACCGTGTAGTATTTTATACGTAAGTAGTACAACCTTAAAGTCTCATCTTAAGTGCACAGGAAGCCAGTGCAGGTGAGCCAGTATAGGTATATATGTATGTATATAAGTATTTAAAGGTATATACAGTATAGGCGTAGTTTGATCAAACTTTCTTGTTCTTGTCAAAAGTCTAGAAGCCGCATTTTGTACCAACTGTAATCTTTTAATGCTAGACATAGGGAGACCCGAAAATAATACGTTACAGTAATCGAGACGAGACGTAACGAACGCATGAATAATGATCTCCTAACTATAGGAATGCACATATTACCCGTCCCCTTAAAAGGGTTGGGGGGGGGGGGTCGCACTAATATACAATGAAAACTTTAACCTTTCCCCTAACCTAAATAATAAATATAAATCGTTTGAGGTGCTTACTAGAGGTCTGTCAGACTGCTGCCTCTCGACCTGGCTGTTATCTACCGCCCCGTAGGGCCCTATTCAGACTTTATCAGTGAATTCTCAGAGTTCGTTGCTGATCTAGTGACGCACACCGACAATATAATCATAATGGGGGACTTTAATATCCATATGAATACCCCATCGGACCCTCAGTGCGTGGCGCTCCAGACTATAATTGATAGCTGTGGTCTTATTATCTAAAAAAACAACATTCTTCTTGGGAACATTTTTTCAACCTGAGGTAGTTCCAAAAAGAAGCTTCAGGAAGGAGGCGGCGGCCGACCTTACAGTAAAGCAGTTTGATTGGACAAAATGGAACGAATTTTAGCGATATTACACTTTTCCACTTTGCATCAGTCTATCTTAGATGAGCTCAGGCCAAGCGAAGCCGACGGCGTTTCTGGGTGTTGTTGATAAACGGTTTTCGCCTTGCATAGGAGAGTCTTAACTTGCACTTACAGATGTAGCGACCAACTGTAGTTATTGACAGTGGGTTTCTGAAGTGTTCCTGAGCCCATGTGGTGATATCCTTTACACACTGATGTCGCTTGTTGATGCAGTACAGCCTGAGGGATCGAAGGTCACCGGGCTTAGCTGCTTACGTGCAGTGATTTCTCCAGATTCTCTGAACCCTTTGATGATATTACGGAGCGTAGATGGTGAAATCCCTAAATTCCTTGCAATAGCTGGTTGAGAAAGGTTTTTCTTAAACTGTTCAACAATTTGCCCACGCATTTGTTGACAAAGTGGTGACCCTCGCCCCATCCTTGTTTGTGAATGACTGAGCATTTCATGGAATCTACTTTTATACCCAATCATGGCACCCACCTGTTCCCAATTAGCCTGCACACCTGTGGGATGTTCCAAATAAGTGTTTGATGAGCATTCCTCCACTTTATCAGTATTTATTGCCACCTTTCCCAACTTCTTTGTCACGTGTTGCTGGCATCAAATTCTAAAGTTAGTGATTATTTGCAAAAAAAAAAAAATGTTTATCAGTTTGAACATCAAATATGTTGTCTTTGTAGCATATTCAACTGAATATGGGTTGAAAAGGATTTGCAAATCATTGTATTCCGTTTATATTTACATCTAACACAATTTCCCAACTCATATGGAAACGGGGTTTGTGTATATATATATATATATATATATATATATATATATATATATATATATATATATATATATATATATATATATATATATATATATATATATATATATATATATATATATATATATATATATATATATATATATATATATATATATATATATATATATATATATGTTCCCTCCCCTTGCTGCCTTTTTGAATATCTCCCTAATTCTGAGGTCTCAAAGTTGGCAAGTGTGGCATCAAACCCACCACCTTTGGGCTGCGAGACTCACCCTACGTAAGTCGACTGTCATAACAGTCTCCCTCAGACGGGCGGCATCCTGCAGACCAGTTCACAAGGAGAGACACACACACAGGCCGGGACTCACATGTGGACCGTTTAGATCTAGAGTGGACTTGACAACGGGAGCTGCGCTGCGACTTAGAGTCAAGGTGACAGTGGCGGAGGATCCTCGGGCCCGCCTCTGCCAGACTACATCCACGGTCTACTCCACTTTGGTGTCACGCCTTCAAGCAGACACTCTTGCACCGCCGAGCGCCTCGTCTTTTGTCTACTCCGATCTCATTTTTTAAGTCCCATACCTCATTCCCTCTTAATCTTTCCCCCCTTGTCCGCTGTCAAGTCTACTCGATGAAACATATCTTCCCTTTTAATCCTCGTTTTACTTTTTGCCGGCTGCCTTGTTCGCTCCGTCTCCTCCAACTAGCAAAGACAGGAGCTTATTCTGGACTTCTGTCCTTGGTTTGCATCACTTTTTTTCTCCCCCCCCCCCGGGCGGCGTCCTGCCACAGCGCTGCCATCCTCCGAGATCTACAAGCTGCTGAAATTACCTCTGGCACACCTCCACACAGGTGACAGCATGGAGGGGGTGGACATGACAATACAGCCTCCCTCCCACGCCAAGAGACATGTTTACTCGAGGCGTGGGGTTTTTTTTTTTTTGCATGAACATGTTTTCGCATCAGTACAACAGCATAAACTGTGTATAAAAGACTCGTATTGTTTATTTATACCCGGAATTAAACCCAGCGGTTGTTTGGTTTTTACCATCAGATAAATGTTTGCTTTTAAGTTAAAAAGAAAAGAAAAAAGGTGCTAAAAAAAAAGAAAAGTGGAGGCTCTGAAGAAGCAACGTGAAGATGACTTGAAGGGCGCAGATGAGGGCTGTGTTATCTAAGGCTGCAGTGCTGCATTGTAAAAATAAATAAATAATAAAAATAACAAATGGAGACTGTCACCACGGCTCAGGTTTGAGACGGAGGGGAAAATATTGCATCCGTCGGATCTCCTCACCTTTAAATGGACTGTTCTTAGCCGGGTCCGACTTTGACGAAGCGCCGGACTTTTCGCGTCCAGTCAGAACTGATGACACAGATCTGTCCTTGGCACTTTTAAACGGGGACACTGTGCTTCTCTGTGTAGGTCAGTCTTGTCATCATGGCTCAACCAGGCTTGTGTTGGGAAGACAAATGGCAGTTTTTTCCAGGAGGAATCCAAAATAAACTAGAAAGTATAGTGAAAGCCCGATTTACAAAAGTGATTGGTTCTTGAAAAAGGGTTCGTAAATAGAAAAGTTTGTATTTTCAAACAAATGTATCCACATTGTAAACAGAAATAATTGGGTTTCAGACTCACACTTTGAACACAATATAAAATACAATACAGTACTGTATATCAAACAAATATAACAAGGGGGTGATGGATCAACTTTCCATTTCATAAAAAAGCCAAAATAACAAGAACGAGCTGAACTGTCCTCCTTATACGCAGCCGCCCTGCCGACACACACACACACTGTCACTAGCCCTGTGGTGCACTCAGTTTGAAATCACGAAACTCCTTTACTTATAAACAACCAGGTCACTACAATGATTAGGGATACAAAATAAAATCCACTTTATTTTGTTGGTTAATGTACTTAGTGTGTAGTGGAAGGGAGAGGGGATTATTTCAAACCACTGGGCTTCTCTGTGTAGGTCAGTCTTGTCCCCATGGCTCACCCAGGCTTGTGTTGGGAAGACAAATTGCAGTTTTTCAAGGAGGAATCCAAAATAAAGTAGAAGGTATCGTGAAAACCCGATTTAAAAAACTGATTGGTTCTTGAAAAAGGGTTCGTAAATAGAAAAGTTTGTATTTTGAAGCAAATTTCTCCATAGGAGACAGTGTAAACATAAATAATTGGGTTTCAGCCTCACACTTTGAACACGATATAAAACGCAATACAGTACTGTATATCATAACAAATATAACAAGGGGGTGATGGATCACCTTTCCGTTTCATAACAAAGCCAAAATAACAAGAACGAGCGGAACTGTCCTCCTAACATACAGCCGCCCTGCTGACACACACACACACTGTCACTAGCCCTGTGGTGCACTCAGTTTGAAATCACAGAACTCCTTTACTTATAAACAGCCAGGTCGCTAATATGTTTCGGAATACAAAATAAAATCCTCCTTATTGGGTGAATGCTCTAAAGCATTTTCTACACCAAATTGCATCTATTTATTAAACTTCTTCAACTTCTTCTTCTTCTTCTCCAATTTTGGCGCGCTCTACCTTCCGCATTTTTCACCCGATTCAAACCGCTCCAACTGGAAACTGTTCAGCCTATTCGGGAATCGCGGGATTTCCCTTGACAAATTTCAAAAATTCCCAGAATTCCAGGCTTTCCGGGACATTTTTCCCATTCAAAATGAATTGGCCATTTTTCAAACTTCCACCATTTCTCCATTTTTCAACCGATTTAAACAATTTCACCTTCAACATATTTCACTCATCCTGGACATTGAAACTATAATTTTTCCAAGTTCAAAAACATTCCACGAATTCCCAGAATTCCCGTTTTTTCAAACCCTTTTTTGACCCTTTTTTCTGGCGACTACTCCTTCCGC
>NC_084739.1:6694489-6706577 GCF_033978785.1 Entelurus aequoreus | reverse complement strand
ACATACATACACACATATACACATTCATATACACATGCATTCATACACATATACATACATACATACACATATACACACACATACATACATAAACATATACATACATACATACACATATACATACATACATACACATATACACATACTGTACATACATGTATATATGTTTATAATATATATATATAATATTGTATATATATTTATACATATAAAATATATATATTATATATATATATATATATATATATATATATATACATACATATATATATATATATATATATATATATTATATATATATGTATGTATATATATATATATATATATATATATATATATATATATATATATATATATATATATATATATATATATATATGTACTATATATATATATATATATATATATATATTATATATATATATATATATATATATATATATATATGTATGTATATATATATATATACTATATATATGTATATATATATATATATATATATATATATAATATATTATATATATATATATAATATATATATATATATATATATATATATATATATTATATATAGTATATATATAATATATTATATATATATATATATATTATATAATATATATATATATTTATAATATATATATATATTATATATATTATATATATATATATATATATATATTAAAAACCAGGGACATATATCCTGAGTTTATAAACATGATATACACTTTTTTTTAAACGAAAGAAGATGTTGCGATGCCAAAAAATATTGATGTACTCATAGTAGTATCGACTAGATGCGCTCCTGTACTTGGTATCATTACAGTGGATGTAGGCGGACCGGCACTTTTCGGAGGCGGTATAGTACTGAATATGATTCATTAGTCAAGTCAAGTCAACTTTGTTTATATAGCATGTTTACGACAACTTTTAAATTGAACCAAAGTGCTTTACAGGTTAAAAAAAAACAAAACAAAAAAAAAACAAAGAACATAAACAATGAATGAGCTGAACAAGATAGTGCAAAAGCAATACGGTAAAAGGGGTCGAATAAAAAAGTCAAAATTTGCTAAATAAAAATACAAATAATAATAACAAAAGTGCGACAAATTGAAAAATAAAATTAAAGCGAAGAGGTGGGGGGGGGGCTCAGCTCAGGTCAAAGGCCAGCGAGAAGAGGTATCGCGGTACTACACTACCGTACAACCCTACTGTGTACTAGTTTAAGTTTGACAAAGTGCCTCCATGTACAGATTCTGCCTTATAGCGGTTCCACTGCATATGAGAGGGTCCTCCACCCCCCAACCCCCCACCCCTCCACCCTGTGATCAGAGCGCTAGAAGACACCCGTAGTCCCGTGGTGTCAAGTCCGGTCTCCAGCCGTGACACCTGGGTCCTCGGGCAAGAGACGTGGCAGCTGGAGTTTGGAACCTCCTCGCCGAGTGTGACGAGCAATATAGTATACATCCTGCTCCCGCACCGGGGGAGGGGGGGGGGGGCACGGAGCTGGTCCCGGATGTTATCGGAGGTGACAGCTTCTCACAGCATCAGTGTTTGGATCACCTCAAGTCGCTATGTGGGCAATGAGGAGGGGGGAGGGGGGGGGGGTGAGCACTGCTTCACTACAAAGTCCAGATTTAGATTGACTGAGCTTGTCCTCGGGCCTGTGGGCTGCTGCATGGCTCTGCAGCCTGACAAGAACACCCACTGATGCCGCCAGGGACTGGTGTGTGCACATCTGTCTGCACACTTCATATATATAGATATATATATATGTGTGTGTGTGTGTGTGTGTGTGTGTGTGTGTGTGTGTGTGTGTGTGTGTGTGTGTGTGTGTGTGTGTGTGTGTGTGTGTGTGTGTGTGTGTGTGTGTGTGTGTGTGTGCACTTGTCTCACCATCCTTGTGTGGACATACACTTGATAAACCGCCCTTTCTGTGAGGATCTTTTAACCTGTGAGGACATTTGCCTGGTCCTCACAACTACAAAAGTAAAATATTTTTTTTACTTTGTGTGTTTTGCATTCTGAAGTGAGGTTGCAACTAGGGATGTCCGATAAATGCTTTAAAATGTAATATCGGAAATTATCGGTATCGTTTTTTTAATTATCGGTATCGTTTTTTGTTGTTGTTGTTGTTTTTTTTTTGTTGTTTTTTTTATTAAATCAACATAAAAACACAAGATACACTTACAATTATTGCACCAACCCAAAAAACCTCCCTCCCCCATTTACACTCATTCATACAAATGGTTGTTTCTTTTTGTTATTAATATTCTGCTTCCTACATTATATATCAATATATATCAATACAGTCTGCAAGGGATACAGTCCGTAAGCACACATGATTGTGCGTGCTGCTGCTCCACTAATAGTACTAACCTTTAACAGTTAATTTTACTCATTTTCATTAATTACTAGTTTCTATGTAACTGTTTTTATATTGTTTTACTTTCTTTTTTATTCAAGAAAATGTTTTTAATTTATTTATCTTATTTTATTTATTTTTATTTTTTTTAAAAGGACCTTATCTTCACCATGCCTGGTTGTCCAAATTAGGCATAGTAATGTGTTAATTCCACGACTGTATATATCGGTATCGGTTGATATCGGTATCGGTAATTAAAGAGTTGGACAATATCGGAATATCGGATATCGGCAAAAAGCCATAATCGGACATCCCTAGTTCTTAACCTTGTTGGAGGTACCGAACCCCACCAGTTTCATATGCGCATTCACCGAACCCTTCTTTACTGAAAAAATATATAAAAATTCTTAATTAAATCTTAATTTGTAAATATTAATCATGAAATGATTTATTATTTATCTTATTTTATTAATTTTTTTAAAAAGTACCTTATCTTCACCATACCTGGTTGTCCAAATTAGGCATAATAATGTGTTAATTCCACGACTGCATGTATCGGTTGATATCGGTATCGGTGATATCGGTATCGGTAATTAAAGAGTTGGACAATATCGGAATATTGGATATCGGCAAAAAGCCATTATCGGACATCCCTAGTTGCAACTCTCTACTCCCATCTAGGGCTAGATGTATATTTTTTCATCATTCTAGCTATAGTGGAAAGGGGGGCCCTCACAACCCACTAACTAAACGTGGGTCCACACAAGGTAGGCAAGACATGTATGTGTGTGTGTGTGAGGTGTCAGGTTGGTTTAGAATGGAGGGTGGCATCAGAATATGCTTGGCACTAATATGGCACCAGTATCTCTGTCCCCCTCCGTCTCTGCTTTCTGTCACTTAGTCGCCGTCTTCTCCCCAGCCCTTGACAGCGTCTCTTTGGATTACGGGATGGCACCGGGAGCAGCCCCTTCTTCTAACCCTCCCGAGCCAGGCCCTCCTTCCCCTAACCCCCCTCCTCGCCGTAATGCACTTGATGTGTCGATTTTGAAAAAAGGCTGGGCGATAGCCGTGTCTGTCGCGCTGTTGTCCTTGCCTCGTTTGGAGGAGAGGTGACACCCCGCACGGCGCCGCGTTGGCGTACTTCATCAAGCGGCGGCGTGCGGCTGAAGGCTCGATGGCGCTCAAGGAAGCCACTTTGCCTTGTAACCGCCATCTTTGTTTTTTTTGCTTTAAAGTTAAAGGCCTACTGCAGGGGTCACCAACGTGGTGCCCGCGGGCACCAGGTAGCCCGTAAGGACCAGATGAGTAGCCCGCAGGCCTGTTCTAAAAATAGCTCAAATAGCAGCACTTACCAGTGAGCTGCCTCTATTTTTTAAATTGTATTTATTTACTAGCAAGCTGGTCTCGCTTCGCCTGACATTTTTGATTCTAAGAGAGACAAAACTCAAATAGAATTTGAAAATCCAAGAAAATATTTTAAAGACTTGGTCTTCACTTGTTTAAATAAATTCATTATTTTTTTACTTTGCTTCTTATAACTTTCAGAAAGACAATTTTAGAGAAAAAATACAACCTTAAAAATGATTTTAGGATTTTTAAACACATATACCTTTTTACCTTTTAAATTCCTTCCTCTTCTTTCCTGACAATTTAATTCAATGTTCAAGTAAATTTATTTTTTTTATTTTAAAGAATAATAAATCAATTTTAATTTAATTCTTCATTTTAGCTTCTGTTTTTTCGACGAAGAATATTTGTGAAATATTTCTTCAAACTTATTATGATTAAAAAATTTTTAAAAAATTCTGGCAAATCTAGAAAATCTGTAGAATTAAATTTAAATTTTATTTTAAAGTCTTTTGAATTTCTTTTAAAAATGTTGTTCTGGAAAATCTAGAAGAAATAATGATTTGTCTTTGTTAGAAATATAGCTTGGTCCAATTTGTTATATATTCTAACAAAGTGTAGATTGGATTTTAACCTATTTAAAACATGTCATCAAAATTCTAAAATTAATCTTAATCAGGAAAAATTACTAATGATGTTCCATAAATTATTTTTTAAATTTTTTCAAAAAGATTCAAATTAGCTAGTTCTTGTCTTCTTTTTTTCGGTTGAATTTTGAATTTTAAAGAGTCGAAATTGAAGATAAACTATGTTTCAAAATTGAATTGTCATTTTTTTCGTGTTTTCTCCTCTTTTAAACCGTTCAATTAAGTGTAAATATCATTAATTATTAATAATAACATAGAGTTAAAGGTAAATTGAGCAAATTGGCTATCCATCCATCCATTTTCTACTGCTTATTCCCTTCGGGGTCGCGGGGGGCGCTGGAGCCTATCTCAGCTACAATCGGGCGGAAGGCGGGGTACACCCTGGACAAGTCGCCACCTCATCGCAGGGCCAACACAGATAGACAGACAACATTCACACTCACATTCACACACTAGGGCCAATGTTGTGTTTGCTATTTCTGGCAATTTATTTAAGTGTGTATCAAACTGGTAGCCCTTCGCATTAATCAGTACCCAAGAAGTAGCTCTTGGTTTCAAAAAGGTTGGTGACCCCTGGCCTACTGAAATGATTTTTTTTTTATTTAAACGGGAATAGCAGATCCATTCTATGTGTCATACTTGATCATTTCGCGATATCGCCATATTTTTGCTGAAAGGATTTAGTAGAGAAAATCGACGATAAAGTTCGCAACTTTTGCTCGCTGATAGAAAAAAAGCCTTGCCTGTAGCGGAAGTAGCGTGACGTCACAGGAGCTAGTATTCCTCACAATTCCCCGTTGTTTACAATGGAGCGAGAGAGATTCGGACCGAGAAAGTGATGATTACCCCATTAATTTGAGCGAGGATGAAAGATTCGTGGATGAGGAACGTTACAGTGAAGGACTTGAGAGGCAGTGATGGACGTATCTTTTTTCGCTCTGACCGTAACTTAGGTACAAGCTGGCTCATTGGATTCCACACTCTCCTTTTTCTATTGTGGATCACGGATTTGTATTTTAAACCACCTGGGATACTATATCCTCTTGAAAATGAGAGTCGAGAACGCAAAATGGACATTCAGTGCCTTTTATCTCCACGACAATACATCGGCGAAATGCTTTAGCTACGAGCTAACGTGATAGCATCGTGCTTTAACTGCATATAGAAACAAAAAAATAAAGGATAGAAGGAAGGATAGATAGAAAATCAACAATACTATTAAACCGTGGACATGTAAATACACGGTTAATGCTTTCCAGGCTGGCGAAGGTTAACAATGCTGTGCTAACGACGCCATTGAAGCTAACTTAGCAACTTAGCAACGGGACCTCACAGAGCTATGCTAAAAACATTAGCTCTCCACCTACGCCAGCCAGCCCTCATCTACTCATCAACACTCGTGCTCACCTGCGTTCCAGCGATCGGCAGAAGGACGAAGGACTTCACCCGATGCGTTTGGCGGCCCGGAGACGTAGGAAGTCAAGGTGAGGTCGCGGCTAGCGCGGCTAGCGCTCCAACAAAGTCCTCCTGGTTGTGTTGCTGTAGTCCGCTGCTAATACACCGATCCACCTACAACTGTCTTCTTTGCAGCCTTCATTGTTCATTAAACAAATTGCAAAAGATGTCCAGAATACTGTGGAATTATGAAATGAAAACAGAGCTTTTTGTATAGGATTCTACGGTGTACCATAACTTCCGTTACTCTGACTTCGTAACGCGCATACGTCATCATACCGCGACGTTTCAGCCGGATATTTCCCGGGAAGTTTTAAAAGTCACTTTATAAGTTAACCCGGCCGTATTGGCATGTGTTGCAATGTTAAGATTTCATCATTGATATATAAACTATCAGACTGCGTGGTCGCTAGTAGTAGGTTTCAGTAGGCCTTTAATGCCTTGTTGGCCTTTAAAACCTCTAAAGCAGTGGTTCTTGCCGATACTATCAGTCGATAAATGCTTTAAAATGTAATATCGTAAATTATCGGTATCCTTTTTTTATTTTCTGTATCGTTTTTTTTTTTTTTTTTGTTTTTATTTCTGTATTAAATCAACATAAAAAAACACAAGATACGCTTACAATTAGTGAACCAACTAGGGATGTCCGATAATGGCTTTTTGCCGATATCCGATATTGTCCAACTCTTTAATTACCGATACCGATATCAACCGATACCGATACATACAGTCGTGGAATTAACACATTATTATGCCTAATTTGGACAACCAGGTATTTCCATTTTTTCATTTTTATTTATCTCCTTCGTTGATGTGCATCTTTGATAGACAATTATAACACAATTATTCAGTTACACCGTTACACACCAATGCCTGAGAAGGAGCAGGATGAAGAAAACTCTTATATTTTCCTGCCCCCTTCACATAATACATAGTCGTACTTAATGATATGTGAACCAACAATTACATCCAAATATAACGAAAACAAAACAAAAAAAAAACAAAAAAACACAAGTGCAAAACTTCATGAAGTACAAACCGAACACAAAAAAACAAAACAAGTAATATACACCTCACGGGATGATACAAAACAAATACAAAACCAGGCAAAAAACAAGTAAATTAATAAATATAAAGCAAAATGTAAACACTTATGGCTGTCCATATGATTTTATTCTTCTGTCTTTATATATTTTTTTCAATTGGAATATATTTTTACAATCTTTTATTAGTAGGTATGGTGAAGATAAGGTTGTTTTTTTTTTTAAATAAAATAAAATAAGATAAATAAATTAAAAACATTTTCTTGAATACAAAAGAAAGTAAAACAATATAAAAACAGTTACATAGAAACCAGTAATTAATGAAAATGAGTAAAATTAACTGTTAAAGGTTAGTACTATTAGTGGAGCAGCAGCACGCACAATCATGTGTGCTTACGGACTGTATTCCTTGCAGACTGTATTGATATATATTGATATATAATGTAGGAAGCAGAATATTAATAACATAAATAAACAACCCTTTTGTGTGAATGAGTGTAAATGGGGGAGGGAGTTTTTTTGGGTTGGTGCACTATTTGTAAGTGTATCTTGTGTTTTTTATGTTGATTTAATAAAAAAAAAAAAAAAACATACCGATAATAAAAAAAACGATACCGATAATTTTCGATATTACATTTTAAAGCATTTATCGGCCGATATTATCAGACATCTCTAGAACCAACCCAAAAAAACTCCCTCCCCCATTTACACTCATTCACACAAAAGGGTTGTTTATTTCTGTTATTAATATTCTGGTTCTTACATTATACACTACCGTTCAAAAGTTTGGGGTCACCCAAACAATTTTGTGAATATCCTTCATTTCTAAGAACAAGAATAGACTGTCGAGTTTCAGATGAAAGTTCTCTTTTTCTGGCCATTTTGAGCGTTTAATTGACCCCACAAATGTGATGCTCCAGAACTCAATCTGCTCAAAGGAAGGTCAGTTTTGTAGCTTCTGTAACGAGCTAAACTGTTTTCAGATGTGTGAACATGATTGCACAAGGGTTTTCTAATCGTCAATTAGGCTTCTGAGCCAATGAGCAAACACATTGTACCATTAGAACACTGGAAAGATAGTTGCTGGAAATGGGCCTCTATACACCTATGTAGATATTGCACCAAAAACCAGACATTAGCTAGAATAGTCATTTACCACATTAGCAATGTATAGAGTGTATTTCTTTAAAGTGAAAACTAGTTTAAAGTTATCTTCATTGAAAATAAGGACATTTCAATGTGACCCCAAACTTTTGAACGGTAGTGTATATCAATATATATCAATACAGTCTGCAAGGGATACAGTCCGTAAGCACACATGATTGTGCGTGCTGCTGGGTCCACTAATAGTACTAACCTTTAACAGTTAATTTTACTCATTTTCATTAATTACTAGTTTCTATGTAACTGTTTTTTATATTGTTGTACTTTCTTTTTTATTCAAGAAAATGATTTTAATTTATTTATCTTATTTTATTTTTTTTTATTTTTTTTTAAAGGACCTTATCTTCACCATGCCTGGTTGTCCAAATTAGGCATAATAATGTGTTAATTCCACGACTGTATATATCGGTATCGGTTGATATCTGTATCGGTTGATATCAGTATCGGTAATTAAAGAGTTGGACAATATCGGAATATCGGATATCGGCAAAAAGCCATTATCGGACATCCCTAGTTCTTAACCTTGTTGGAGGTACCGATCCAACCAGTTTCATATGCGCATTCACCGAACCCTTCTTTAGTGAAAAAAAATATATAAAAATTCTTAATTAAATCTTAATTTGTAAATATTAATCATGAAATTATGTTATTATATTAAAGAAATACTAATAAAGATATATTTTACAAACAGAAGCTTACAGGAATGTACACATGATCCCATGTTTACATCTCATTGTGCAACATGTGAATGTTTTAGTGGGAACTAAATGCGATATCTGAAAGGGGTACAAATTATTTCCAAAGCAGGATCCCCACCCAGACATACAATACTAGTACACAGCACATGGAAAACAATATTTTTTGTTATTGTCATTGTAAGTGGGCCAAAACACTTATATTAGAAAATCTCTTGGATTATAATTAGGGATGTCCGATAATGGCTTTTTGCCGATATCCGATATTCCGATATTGTCCAACTCTTAATTACCGATACCGATATCAACCGATACCGAAATATACAGTTGTGGAATTAACACAATATAATGCCTAATTTGGACAAACAGGTATGGTGAAGATAAGGTCCTTTTTAAAAATAAAAAAAAATAAGATAAAGAAATTTAAAAAAATTTATTGAATAAAAAAGAAAGTAAAACAATATAAAAACAGTTTTAATGAAAATGAGTAAAATTAACTGTTAAAGGTTAGTACTATTAGTGAACCAGCAGCACGCACAATCATGTGTGCTTACGGACTGTATCCCTTACAGACTGTATTGATATATATTGATATATAATGTAGGAACCAGAATATTAATAACAGAAAGAAACAACCCTTTTGTGTGAATGAGTGTAAATGGGGGAGGGAGGTTTTTTGGGTTGGTGCACTAATTGTAAGTGTATCTTGTGTTTTTTATGTTGATTTAATTAAAAAAAAACAAAAAAAAAACTAAACGGTACTGTTAATAAAAAAAAAACGATACCGATAAATTCCGATATTACATTTTAAAGCATGTATCGGCCGATAAAATCGGCAGGCTGATAATATCGGACATCTCTAATTCTTAACCTTTTTGGAGGTACCGAACCACACCAGTTTCATATGCGCATTCACCGAACCCTTCTTTAGTGAAAAAAAAATAAAAAAATTCTTAATTAAATCTTAATTTGTAAATATAGATCATGAAATGATGTTATTATATTAAAGAAATACTAATAAAGATATATTTTACAAATAGAAACTTACAGGAATGTACACATGATCCCATGTTTACATCTCATTGTGCAACATGTGAATGTTTTAGTGCAGTGGTTCTTAACCTTGTTGGAGGTACCAAACCCCACCAGTTTCATATGTGCATTCACCGAACCCTTCTTTAGAAAAAAATATTTTATTTTTCTTAATTTAATCTTAATTTATAAATATGAATCATGAAATGATGTTATTATATTAAAGAAATACTAATCAATATATTTTTTTACAAACAGAAAGTTACAGGAATGTACACATGATCCAATGTTTACATCTCATTGTGCAACATGTGAATGCGATATCTGAAAGGGGTACAAATTATTTCCAAAGCAGAACCCCCACCCAGACATTCAATACTAGTACACAGCACATGAAAAACAATATTTTTTGTTATTGTCATTGTAAGTGGGCCAAAACACTTATATTAGAAAATAATCTCTTGGATTATAATGATTATAATACTAAAACATTTAACTTGTTATTTAGTCAGGTTTGGGACTGGTGTGCTGCTGGTGTGGCCACAGTGCATGTGCACGTCTGACGTCACTCACATGGGCTCCACTGAATGCTCAAGGAGATTTTGCGTTTGCTCACCCATATGGACAATTAGAGGAAACATTGTTTGAGGGTATCCATAATACGCCGATAGAGAGAAGTTTTTATTTATGTCTTGACCTCCGCGGCGGAGGCTACGTCGAACCCCTGAGGCCGATTCACCGAACCCCTAGGGTTCGATCGAACCCAGGTTAAGAACCACTAATCTAAATGCTTAGTGGCCACATGCGTGGACAGCACCTTTTAGCTCTTATTTCCAAAAATTTTATATACTACTGAATTGGGGTCTTATGGCCGCTTATGTGGACACTTATACTGCCATCTGGTGGTGTCAGAAGAGTATAAAATACAATGGAATTTGGGAAAAAAAAGTGTAAAAATAAGAATTAGCATGTCACTAAACATGAAGTACATGTTTGTGTACTTATGGACTAAGTACATCATATCAAAAGATGATTCTTAGTTTTTTATTCTAATGAGGGTCCAATAAGCCCAAATAGCAAAGACAAATTTAAAAAAGCATGTAAACAAACAGCTTGGGCCTTAAGAAGTTTTAAAAACACAACATTGCTAAAACAACTGATAAATTACAAAAAAATAATGAATACAAAGAAATGGTCTCCCTGCCTTTCAAATTGTTTACGTTTTCACATTATTTTGAAATTATTTGAATTTATGTATTTTTACATTAAAAAACAACATTAAAAAAAAGTAAACAATAACTATTTTTAATCAAAATAATCTTAATATGTAAATGAATAATAAATACAGCCAAATCAATTATTTAAATAATCTTAGTCTAGTCAATATAGTTCACAATAATGCAATAATTATTTTCAAAATTTGTACTTGAACAATTTGTTTAAAATGATTTATTTACTTAATTTTATGTTATTTAAAAAAAAAAAAAAAAAAACAATCTCAAAAAAATACATAAAATGAATATTTTTTGTTGATATAATTTCAATAAATAAATAAATACATTAATAAAAAAACATAGCTATATGAATTCATATTAATTCATTTCAATTGATGTATTTTTTATATTAAACAACCTTGAAAAAAAAATATATATATATATTTTTTAGTCGAAATAATCTTAATATCCATCCATTTTCTACCGCTTGTCCCTTTTGGGGTCGCGGGGGGTCGCTGGAGCCTATCTCAGCTGCATATGTAAATTAAAAATAAATAGAGCCAAATAAAGTATTTAAATAATCTTAGTCTAGTCAATATAGTTCACAATAATGCAATAATTATTTTCAAAATTCGTACTTGAACAATTTGTTTAAAATTATTTGTATTTATTTAGTTTTATGTAAAAAAAAAAAAAAAGAATATTTTTTGTTGATATAATTTCAATAAATAAATACATTAATAATTAAGATAGCTATATGAATTCATATTAATTCATTTGAATTTATGTATTTTTATATTAAACAACCTTGAAAAAATATATATATATATTTTTTGTCAAAATAATCTTAATATGTAAATGAATAATAAATACAGCCAAATATATTGTTATCTAAATAATGTTAGTCTTGTCAACTTTTGGCCTGTACTGTGTGTATATATGTATGTATATATATATATATATATATATATATATATATATATATATATATATATATATATATATATATATATATATATATATATATATATATATATATGATAACAAAAATAATGGTGGATTTTTTTATAATTACAAAAATCAGTAAGCCTATGAACTCTTGAACTGCCCTTTTACAGTTTTCCAG
>NC_084739.1:6674489-6689489 GCF_033978785.1 Entelurus aequoreus | reverse complement strand
TTTTGATTGTGTTTTCTTGTGTGTGTCGCGTTGAAAAGGCATTTTTTTTTCCAAGTGTTTACATTTTACTGTGCTCATGAGACAAGCAATAGTGTTAAGAATCAGCCATTATGAATCGCATATTTCCAAAATTTTCAATATGTTTTTTTTCAAATGTCCCTTTTAAAACAATATGATTTATTTTAATTTTATTTTAATTTTTTTTTTTGGGGGGGGGGGGAGAAAAAAAGAATAGTGTCTGTTTTCTCAGTACCTGTATTATGATTTCCCTTTCAAATGAATGAATAAATATTATATAACCAAACCAATATTTGTCTGATCTTGAATGGGATTGTGCTGAAAATTGTAATTTCCCCTCAGGGATTAATAAAGTATTTCTGAATCTGATCTGATCTGATAAAAAATAAAAATAAAACCAATATGAATCTGATTTAAACTGTTTATGTTTGTTTATTTTCTGTCTCCAGTGATTGTTTACATTGTGCTGTGATTGATTTGAAATACGTTCACTAAATGCCATTCCTGGAAGTGTTTACCTTTTTATAATAACCACTTAGGGGCCGGGGGGGGGTTTACAAACATCCGGCATCCTGCCAATGTCACCGTACAGTATGTACAGTACGTTAATGACGTGACACGACCCCGACCGCTTCAATGCAAACAGCTGATTAGCTTAGCATTAATGCACGCGTCCTGTCAGGTCGCCTGATGCTTCTTCCTGACCATGTAGATGCTGTTTGTCAGGCGTGCCAGTAATAGATAGGATTTACGTGAAATGGTGCGTCTGAATGGTGATGCATACTCTCCGCTTCACTTCCCTGTCCGACATCGTGGTAAGGCGTCTTCTAGATCCTAATCGCTCTAATTTCTTCCCTTCCAGACTGATTGTTTACATTTTGTTTGTGTGTGAATGGACAGACAGTTTGACGATGCGACGATCTCCCTGTTCGACGTCATGGTAAGCCACCTAACACATTTCTTGCACTTTTTCCCCTCTCAGATTGACCGATTGTTTTTTGTGTATGTGTGAATGGACAGACGGTTGCGTGATGTGTCAAACATAACGTGTTTGTCTTCGTATCCGACATCATGGTGAAGAGTCTTCTAGATCCTAATCACTCTAATTTCTTCCCTTCGAAACTGATTGTTTACATTTTGTTTGTTTGTGTGTGAATGGACAGACAGTTTGAAAATGCGACAAAAGTTGAAGGGGTCTAAATCTCCCTGTTTGACGTCATGGTAAGCCACCTAACTCATTTCTTGCATTTTTTCCCCTCTCAGATTGAACGATTATTTTTTGTCTATGTGTGAATGGACAGACGGTTGCGTGATGTGTCAAACATAACGTGTTTGTCTTCGTATCCGACATCATGGTGAAGAGTCTTCTAGATCCTAATCGCTCTAATTTCTTCCCTTCCAGACTGATTGTTTACATTTTGTTTGTGTGTGAATGGACAGACAGTTTAAAGGGATAAAAGTCTCAGGGGTCTAAATCTCCTGTTCGACGTCATGGTAAGCCACCTAACTCATTTCTTGCATTTTTTCCCCTCTCAGATTGACCGATTGTTTTTTGTGTATGTGTGAATGGACAGACGGTTGCGTGATGTGTCAAACATAACGTGTTTGTCTTCGTATCCGACATCATGGTGAAGAGTCTTCTAGATCCTAATCACTCTAATTTCTTCCCTTCGAAACTGATTGTTTACATTTTGTTTGTTTGTGTGTGAATGGACAGACAGTTTGAAAATGCGACAAAAGTTGAAGGGGTCTAAATCTCCCTGTTTGACGTCATGGTAAGCCACCTAACTCATTTCTTGCATTTTTTCCCCTCTCAGATTGAACGATTATTTTTTGTCTATGTGTGAATGGACAGACGGTTGCGTGATGTGTCAAACATAACGTGTTTGTCTTCGTATCCGACATCATGGTGAAGAGTCTTCTAGATCCTAATCGCTCTAATTTCTTCCCTTCCAGACTGATTGTTTACATTTTGTTTGTGTGTGAATGGACAGACAGTTTAAAGGGATAAAAGTCTCAGGGGTCTATATCTCCCTGTTCGACGTCATGGTAAGCCACCTAACTCATTTCTTGCATTTTTTCCCCTCTCAGATTGACCGATTGTTTTTTGTGTATGTGTGAATGGACAGACGGTTGCGTGATGTGTCAAACATAACGTGTTTGTCTTCGTATCCGACATCATGGTGAAGAGTCTTCTAGATCCTAATCACTCTAATTTCTTCCCTTCGAAACTGATTGTTTACATTTTGTTGGTTTGTGTGTGAATGGACAGACAGTTTGAAAATGCAACAAAAGTTGAAGGGGTCTAAATCTCCCTGTTTGACGTCATGGTAAGCCACCTAACTCATTTCTTGCATTTTTTTCCCCTCTCAGATTGAACGATTATTTTTTGTCTATGTGTGAATGGACAGACGGTTGCGTGATGTGTCAAACATAACGTGTTTGTCTTCGTATCCGACATCATGGTGAAGAGTCTTCTAGATCCTAATCGCTCTAATTTCTTCCCTTCCAGACTGATTGTTTACATTTTGTTTGTGTGTGAATGGACAGACAGTTTAAAGGGATACAAGTCTCAGGGGTCTATATCTCCCTGTTCGACGTCATGGTAAGCCACCTAAATCATTTCTTGCATTTTTTCCCCTCTCAGATTGAACGATTATTTTTTGTCTATGTGTGAATGGACAGACGGTTGCGTGATGTGTCAAACATAACGTGTTTGTCTTCGTATCCGACATCATGGTGAAGAGTCTTCTAGATCCTAATCACTCTAATTTCTTCCCTTCGAAACTGATTGTTTACATTTTGTTCGTTTGTGTGTGAATGGACAGACAGTTTGAAAATGCGACAAAAGTTGAAGGGGTCTAAATCTCCCTGTTCGACGTCATGGTAAGCCACCTAACTCATTTCTTGCATTTTTTCCCCTCTCAGATTGAACGATTATTTTTTGTCTATGTGTGAATGGACAGACAGTTGCGTGATGTGTCAAACATAATGTGGTTGTCTTCATATCCGACATCATGGTGAAGCGTCTTCTAGATCCTAATCGCTCTAATTTCTTCCCTTCCAGACTGATTGTTTACATTTTGTTTGTGTGTGAATGGACAGACAGTTTAAAGGGATAAAAGTCTAAGGGGTCTAAATCTCCCTGTTCGACGTCATGGTAAGCCACCTAACTCATTTCTTGCATTTTTTCCCCTCTCAGATTGAACGATTATTTTTTGTCAATGTGTGAATGGACAGACGGTTGTGTGATGTGTCAAACATAATGTGGTTGTCTTCATATCCGACATCATGGTGAAGCATCTTATAGATCCTAATCGCTCTAATTGCTTCCCTTCCAGACTGATTGTTTACATTTTGTTTTTTAGTGTGTGAATGGACGGACAGTTTGCCATGCGACAAAAGTCTAAGGGGTCTAAATCTCCCTGTTCGACGTCATGGTAAGCCTCCTAACTAATTTCTTGCACTTTTCCCCTCTCAGGTTGACCGATTATTTTTTGTCTATGTGTGAATGGACAGACGGTTGCGTGATGTGTCAAACATAATGTGGTTGTCTTCGTATCCGACATCATGGTAAGGCGTCTTCCAGAACCTAGTCGCTCTAATTTGTTCCCTTCCAGACTGATTGTTTACATTTTGTTTGTGTGTGAATGGACAGACAGTTTGACAATGCGACACAAGTCTAAGGGGTCTAAAGCTCCCAGTTCAACGTCATGGTAAGCCACCTAACACATTTCTTGCATGTTTTCCCCTCTCAGATTGACCGATTAATTTTTGTCTACGTGTGAATGGACAGACAGTCAAACATAATGTGGTTATCTTTCTATCCGACATCATGGTAAGGCGTTTCCTAGATCCTAATATCTCTCATTTATTCCCTTCCCAGACTGATTGTTTACATTTTGTTTGTTTGTGTGCGTAAATGGACCGACAGTTTGACGATGCAACCAAAGTGAATCCAGAGTAAGTCTCCCTGTTCCACATCATGGTAAACCGCCTAACAAAATTCTTGAATTTCCCCCCTCTCAGATTGACCCAAATTCTTGTTGTGCGTGTGAATGGACAGGCAGTTGTGTGATGCGACAGACATGACGTCTCCCTGTCTGGCACCTTGGTAAGCCACCTTTTAAATTTGCCCCTGTCTGGATATGTCATTTGCTTTCATTTCCCTCTTAGGATAACATTTTGAATTTCTTCCATACGTGAATTGACAGACAGTTGCATGATGTGACAAACAAACATAAGTGGCCATGTTAAGTCTCCCTGCTGACGTTAAACCGTCCGTACCTTGGATCTGTGATCAATCCTGATCTTGGTATGCTTTTTCCCTCTCAGACCGAACAATCACATTGTGTACGTGTGAATGGACAGACAGTTGATTGATGTCACATTGTCTGACATCTTGGTAAGCCATCTTTTAAAGCTATTCCTGTCTGAAACTTTTTGATGTACCGCATTTCCCTCGTAAGATGGTATTTTACATTTCTTAAATATGTGAACGGACAGACAGTTGCATGATGTGACAACCAAACATGAAGTGGCCATACCAATGTGAGTTTCCCCGCTATTGGACCCTAACAATCCTGATATTGGTATGTTTCTCTACCCCCCCACCCCCGCCATCATACTGCAGTCTACACGTATCTCTTATGTGTGACTGCCATCTACTTATCATTACTTATCATTACGCCATGTACCAAATAAAATTGCTTCGAGGTCGGTAAGCAAAACCAGAATTTTTCCATTCATTAGGCGCACCGGGTTATAAAGGCACACTGGGTTAGGGTTAGGGTTAGGGTTAGGGTTAGGGTTAACCCTAACCCTGTACATGGTGAAAAATGAGTTGGAATTTCACAAGAAAAATTTCACAATTTCACAAGAAAAATTTCACAATTTCACAAGAAAAACTTGGAATTTTAGCAGTATTTTAATAAGAGTCGTAATTTTACTCAACGGAAGTCAACATTTTACAAGAAAAACTGAACATTTGTGCAATATTATGATAAAAGTTGGAATTTTACTCAATAACAGTGGCAATTTTACAAGAAAAGCTTAAAATTTTGGCAATTTGATGAAAAGAGTCGACAAAAGTCACAATTTTATAAGAAAACTTTAAAATTTTGGCAATATTATAATAATGATCGGGATTTTTTACTTGGCAAAATTATGAAAAAATTCATCCAAAAATGTCACCGTTTTACAAAAACAACAAAAATAATCGGCAATATTGTAATAAAAGTCCGAATTTTATATGACAAATGTCACCATTTTGCATTAAAAAGTCATAAATTCACATAAAAAAGTAATAACTTTACGAGAAAATATTGCAATATTACAGAAACAGAAAAAATATGAGAAATTGTTCCCAATTTTGTTCGGAAAAAGTCGACACGTGAGAAATTATCAATTTTTGAATTTTTTTGTTTGTAGTTGGTTTTTAATCTACATTATTTACTTCAAGTTATTACAGTATGTCTATATATATATATTTATTTTTATTTTTTTAAATTAATTTTGGCCAAAGGGGGCGCATTTCAATTTCTTCCACACACTTTGTTATTACATATGTTGGCCAGAGGGGGAGCACTTCAAATTTTTACACACACTTGTTATTTCATATGTTGACCAGAGGGGGAGCACTTTTAAAAGCGACACACAGTCAATTTGAAAAATTCCTCCTTTTTGGGGACCACCCTCATTTTGATAGATTTCACCACCGGGGGTGCAAATGAGACATTCTCTATTAGATGCAATGGTTTTACGTATTGGGACCATGATTTATGTCATCACTTGTTCACACCTCCTCATATGGACGCTACTTTTCCTTCTTGATGTCTCAAGAAGGGTAGAAAAACAAGAACACGAACACACACATTCTTGTATTTGTTACCTTCTTGTGACCTCCGAAAAATGCCTACCTCTTTAGGACCACCCTTTCTAGGTATATAAAGATGTGTATTTACAACATTAATGATGTATACATACTATGCAAATATAAAAAAGCTTGTTGTGAAAAATGAGTTGGAATTTCACAAGAAAGAGGTCACAATTTCACAAGAAAAACTTAGAATTTTGCCAGTATTGTAAAAAAAGTCGTCATTTTACTCAACGTGAGTCCACATTTTACGAGAAAAAACTGAACATTTGTGCAATATTGCGATAAAAGTTGGAATTTTACTCAATAAGAGTGGCAATTTTACAAGAAAAGCTTAAAATTTTGGCAATTTGATGAAAAGAGTCGACAAAAGTCACAATTTTATAAGAAAACTTTAAAATTTTGGCAATATCATGATAATGATCTGGATTTTTTACTTGGCAAACTTATGACAAAAGTCATCCAAAAATGTCACCGTTTTACAAAAACAACAAAAATAATCGGCAATATTGTAATAAAAGTCCGAATTTTATATGACAAATGTCACCCATTTTGCATTAAAAAGTCATAAGTTTACATAAAAAAGTAATGACTTTACGAGAAAATATTGCAATATTACAGAAACAGAAAAAATATGAGAAATAGTTCCCAATTTTGTTCGGAAAAAGTCGACACGTTGTGAGAAATTATAAATTTTTGAATTTTTTGTTTGTAGTTGGTTTTTAATCTACATTCTTTACTTCAAGTTATTACAGTATGTCTCTCTCTCTCTCTATATATATATATATATATATATATATATATATATATATATAATATATATATATATATATATATATATATATATATTTATTTTATTTTTTAAATTAATTTTAGCCAAAGGGGGCGCATTTCAATTTCTTCCACACACTTTGTTATTACATATGTTGGCCAGAGGGGGAGCACTTCAAATTTTTACACACACTTGTTATTTCATATGTTGACCAGAGGGGGAGCACTTTTAAAAGCGACACACAGTCAATTTGAAAAATCCCTCCTTTTTGGGACCACCCTCATTTTGACAGATTTCACCACCAGGGGTGCAAATGAGACATTCTCTATTAGATGCAATGGTTTTACGTATTGGGACCATGATTTATGTCCTCACTTGTTCACACCTCCTCATATGGACGGTACTTTTCCTTGTTGATGTCTCAAGAAGGGTAGAAAAACAAGAACACGAACACACACATTCTTGTATTTGTTACCTTCTTGTGACCTCTGAAAAATGCCTACCTCTTTAGGACCACCCTTTCTATATACATAAAGATGTGTATTTACAACATTAATGATGTATACATACTATGCAAATATAAAAAAAGCTTGTTGTGAAAAATGAGTTGGAATTTCACAAGAAAGAGGTCACAATTTCACAAGAAAAACTTAGAATTTTGCCAGTATTGTAAAAAAAGTCGTCATTTTACTCAACGTGAGTCAAAATTTTACGAGAAAAAACTGAACATTTGTGCAATATTGCGATAAAAGTTGGAATTTTACTCAATAAGAGTGGCAATTTTACAAGAAAAGCTTAAAATTTTGGCAATTTGATGAAAAGAGTCGACAAAAGTCACAATTTTATAAGAAAACTTTAAAATTTGGGCAATATTATAATAATGATCGGGGATTTTTTGCTTGGCAAACTTATGACAAAAGTCATCAAAAAATGTCACCGTTTTACAAAAACAACAAAAATAATCGGCAATATTGTAATAAAAGTCCGAATTTTATATGACAAATGTCACCCATTTTGCATTAAAAAGTCATAAGTTCACATAAAAAAGTAATAACATTACGAGAAAATATTGCAATATTACAGAAACAGAAAAAATATGAGAAATTGTTCCCAATTTTGTTCGGAAAAAGTCGACACCTTGTGAGAAATTATTAATTTTTGAATTTTTTGTTTTTAGTTGGTTTTTAATCTACATTATTTACTTCAAGTTATTACAGTATGTCTCTATATACATATTTGTTTTATTGTTTGAATTAATTTTGGCCAAAGGGGGCGCATTTCAATTTCTTCCACACACTTTGTTATTACATATGTTGGCCAGAGGGGGAGCACTTCAAATTTTTACACACACTTGTTATTTCATATGTTGACCAGAGGGGGAGCACTTTTAAAAGCGACACACAGTCAATTTGAAAAATCCCTCCTTTTTGGGACCACCCTCATTTTGACATATTTCACCACCAGGGGTGCAAATGAGACATTCTCTATTAGATGCAATGGTTTCACGTATCGGGACACACACACACACACACACACACACGTATTATGACACACACGTCTCAACAAAGGTTAGGGTGGGGCGAACGCTTCACTGGCCTCTCCGTGAACGCCGCTGCATCTCCATCATGCCGAGATGTTGGAAGGAAATGTCAGCGATCATGCACTCTGTGTGTTGTGTGTCTCTCCAGTTTGTTATCTACTACTGACTTCCGTCAGGAGTGTGTGTGAGCGTGTGTGTGCGTGTGTGTGTGTGTGTGACCATATTCCAGCTGACATGTCGTTCAGGAGCGTGGTCACTAGTGGCGGCGTTTCAAAATGACAAGGTTTATTTGTCTGTGTTTTGATATGCGCAGAGGAAACCGGGCCTGACAGCCTGAGGAGGCAGGAAGAAGAGAGCCACAACAACACACACACACAATAACACACACACACACACACACACACACACGCGGCGTACAAATGTCATCCTTCCCCTGGCTGCAGCCATCCTGCTGAAAAGAGCAGACATTTAAAAGTTTGTGACATGTGTCACGGGCGCTGCCATTGAGCCACTGCCGGTGACGGAGCAGGAATTGACAGGCGCCGAGCCACCGGAGCCGGCTGGGGGGACACGGCGAGTTTGGCGGGTGTCACTTCGCGTCCTCGTCAAGCGGAAGCGTTCGCGAGCTGCCACGCCGGATGGAGCGCAAACAAAAAAACAAAACAAAAAAAACGCATCCCGGATGGGACGGACGGACGGGACGGACGGACGGCGGCGGCCTGACATATGCTTGACGCGCGGATGCGGAGCCGGTGTGGTTGATGACGGACTGGCGGGCGTCAGGAGATGACTTGAGGAAGAGGAGGTGCGGATTTTACCTGCAGGCCTTGACCTGCGTCTACTTCCTGCCTGAGCAAAATGGCACGCGACTTCATCAGAACTGATCAGTGACATTCTGCATAAGATGTCCTGCAGGCTCCTATTGTAGCCTCTCTATGTGTGTGTGTGTGTGTGTGTGTGTGTGTGTGTGTGTGTGTGTGTGTGTGTGTGTGTGTGTGTGTGTGTGTGTGTGTGTGTGTGTGTGTGTGTGTGTGTGTGTGTGTGTGTGTGTGTGTGTGTGTGTGTTTGTTTGTTCTTGTATTTCTACCCTTCTTGAGACATCAACAAGGAAAAGTAGCGTCCATATGAGGAGGTGTGAACAAGTGAGGACATAAATCATGTTCCCAATACGTAAAAACCATTGCATCTAATAGAGAATGTCTCATTTGCACCCCCTGGTGGTGAAATCTATCAAAATGAGGGTGGTCCCAAAAAGGAGGGATTTTTCAAATTGACTGTGTGTCGCTTTTAAAAGTGCTCCCCCTCTGGTCAACATATGAAATAACAAGTGTGTGTAAAAATTTGAAGTGCTCCCCCTCTGGCCAACATATGTAATAACAAAGTGTGTGGAAGAAATTGAAATGCGCCACCTTTGGCCAAAATTAATTTAAAAAAATAAAAATAAATATATATATATATATATAGACATACTGTAATAACTTGAAGTAAATAATGTAGATTAAAAACCAACTACAAACAAAAATTTCAAAAATTAATAATTTCTCACAACGTGTCGACTTTTTCCGAACAAAATTGGGAACAATTTCTCATATTTTTTCTGTTTCTGTAATATTGCAATATTTTCTCGTAAAGTTATTACTTTTTTATGTAAACTTATGACTTTTTAATGCAAAATGGGTGACATTTGTCATATACAATTCGGACTTTTATTACAATATTGCCGATTATTTTTGTTGTTTTTGTAAAACGGTGACATTTTTTGATGACTTTTGTCATAAGTTTGCCAAGAAAAAAATCCCGATCATTATTATAATATTGCCCAAATTTTAAAGTTTTCTTATAAAATTGTGACTTTTGTCGACTCTTTTCATCAAATTTCCAAAATTTTAAGCTTTTCCTGTAAAATTGCCACTCTTATTGGGTAAAATTCCAACTTTTATCGCAATATTGCACAAATGTTCAGTTTTTCTCGTAAAATTTTGACTCGCGTTGAGTAAAATGACGACTTTTTTTATAATACTGGCAAAATTCTAAGTTTTTCTTGTGAAATTGTGACCATTTTCTTGTGAAATTCCAACTCATTTTTCACAACAAGCTTTTTTATATTTGCAAAGTATGTATATATTATTAATGTTGTAAATACACATCTTTATATATCTAGAAAGGCTGGTCCTAAAGAGGTAGCCATTTTTCGGCGGTCTCAAGAAGGTAACAAATACAAGTATTTGTGTGTGTGTGTGTGTGTGTGTGTGTGTGTGTGTGTGTGTTAGTTCTTGTATTTCTACCCTTCTTGAGACATCAACAAGGAAAAGTAGCGTCCATATGAGGAGGTGTGAACAAGTGAGGACATAAATCATGTTCCCAATACGTAAAAACCATTGCATCTAATAGAGAATGTCTCATTTGCACCCCCTGGTGGTGAAATCTATCAAAATGAGGGTGGTCCCAAAAAGGAGGGATTTTTCAAATTGACTGTGTGTCGCTTTTAAAAGTGCTCCCCCTCTGGTCAACATATGAAATAACAAGTGTGTGTAAAAATTTGAAGTGCTCCCCCTCTGGCCAACATATGTAATAACAAAGTGTGTGGAAGAAATTGAAATGCGCCACCTTTGGCCAAAATTAATTTAAAAAAATAAAAATAAATATATATATATATATATAGACATACTGTAATAACTTGAAGTAAATAATGTAGATTAAAAACCAACTACAAACAAAAATTTCAAAAATTAATAATTTCTCACAACGTGTCGACTTTTTCCGAACAAAATTGGGAACAATTTCTCATATTTTTTCTGTTTCTGTAATATTGCAATATTTTCTCGTAAAGTTATTACTTTTTTATGTAAACTTATGACTTTTTAATGCAAAATGGGTGACATTTGTCATATACAATTCGGACTTTTATTACAATATTGCCGATTATTTTTGTTGTTTTTGTAAAACGGTGACATTTTTTGATGACTTTTGTCATAAGTTTGCCAAGAAAAAAATCCCGATCATTATTATAATATTGCCCAAATTTTAAAGTTTTCTTATAAAATTGTGACTTTTGTCGACTCTTTTCATCAAATTTCCAAAATTTTAAGCTTTTCCTGTAAAATTGCCACTCTTATTGGGTAAAATTCCAACTTTTATCGCAATATTGCACAAATGTTCAGTTTTTCTCGTAAAATTTTGACTCGCGTTGAGTAAAATGACGACTTTTTTTATAATACTGGCAAAATTCTAAGTTTTTCTTGTGAAATTGTGACCATTTTCTTGTGAAATTCCAACTCATTTTTCACAACAAGCTTTTTTATATTTGCAAAGTATGTATATATTATTAATGTTGTAAATACACATCTTTATATATCTAGAAAGGCTGGTCCTAAAGAGGTAGCCATTTTTCGGCGGTCTCAAGAAGGTAACAAATACAAGTATTTGTGTGTGTGTGTGTGTGTGTGTGTGTGTGTGTGTGTTAGTTCTTGTATTTCTACCCTTCTTGAGACATCAACAAGGAAAAGTAGCGTCCATATGAGGAGGTGTGAACAAGTGAGGACATAAATCATGGTCCCAATACGTAAAAACCATTGCATCTAATAGAGAATGTCTCATTTGCACCCCCTGGTGGTGAAATCTATCAAAATGAGGGTGGTCCCAAAAAGGAGGGATTTTTCAAATTGACTGTGTGTCGCTTTTAAAAGTGCTCCCCCTCTGGTCAACATATGAAATAACAAGTGTGTGTAAAAATTTGAAGTGCTCCCCCTCTGGCCAACATATGTAATAACAAAGTGTGTGGAAGAAATTGAAATGCGCCCCCTTTGGCCAAAATTAATTTAAAAAAATAAAAATAAATATATATATATATAGACATACTGTAATAACTTGAAGTAAATAATGTAGATTAAAAACCAACTACAAACAAAAAATTCAAAAATTAATAATTTCTCACAACGTGTCGACTTTTTCCGAACAAAATTGGGAACAATTTCTCATATTTTTTCTGTTTCTGTAATATTGCAATATTTTCTCGTAAAGTTACTACTTTTTTATGTAAACTTATGACTTTTTAATGCAAAATGGGTGACATTTGTCATATACAATTCGGACTTTTATTACAATATTGCCGATTATTTTTGTTGTTTTTGTAAAACGGTGACATTTTTTGATGACTTTTGTCATAAGTTTGCCAAGAAAAAAATCCCGATCATTATTATAATATTGCCCAAATTTTAAAGTTTTCTTATAAAATGGTGACTTTTGTCGACTCTTTTCATCAAATTGCCAAAATGTTAAGCTTTTCTTGTAAAATTGCCACTCTTATTGAGTAAAATTCCAACTTTTATCGCAATATTGCACAAATGTTCAGTTTTTCTCGTAAAATTTTGACTCACGTTGAGTAAAATGACGACTTTTTTTACAATACTGGCAAAATTCTAAGTTTTTCTTGTGAAATTGTGACCATTTTCTTGTGAAATTCCAACTCATTTTTCACAACAAGCTTTTTTATATTTGCATAGTATGTATACATCATTAATGTTGTAAATACACATCTTTATATATCTAGAAAGGGTGGTCCTAAAGAGGTAGGCATTTTTCGGAGGTCACAAGAAGGTAACAAATACAAGACTGTGTGTGTTCGTGTTCTTGTTTTCCTACCCTTCTTGAGACATCAACAGGGAAAAGTAGCGTCCATATGAGGAGGTGTGAACAAGTGAGGACATAAATCATGCTCCCAATACGTAAAACCATTGCATCTAATAGAGAATGTCTCATTTGCACCCCCTGGTGGTGAAATCTATCAAAATTAGGGTGGTCCCAAAAAGGAGGGATTTTTCACATTGACTGTGTGTCAACATATGAAATAACAAGTGTGCCCCCTTTGGCCAAAATTGATTTAAAATAAAATATAAATAAATATGTATAAAGAGACATACTGTAATAGCAGGAAGTAAATAATGAAGAGTAAAACACAATTACAAACAAAAAATAAACAATGAATTAAAAGCAGTCTTTTTCTCACAATGTGTCAACTTGTTATAAAATTGGTAACAATTTCTTATACTCGTTCTGTTACTGTAATATTGAAATATTTTCTCGTAAAATTATTACTTTTTTTATGTAAAATTATTACTTTTTAATGCAAAATAGGGACATTTGTCATATAAAGTTCTGACTTTTATTACAATATTGCCATATTTTTTTGTTGTTCTTGTAAAATAGTGAATTTTTTTGATTACCATTAAGACCTTTGTCATAATTTTGCCTGGTAAAATTCCGATTATTATTATAATATTACAAATATTTTAAAGATGTCTTATAAAATTGTGACTTGTGTCGAGTAAAATTACCACTCTTTTCATAAAATGGCCAAACTGTTCAGCTTTTCTTGTAAAATTGTGACTGTTATTGAGTAAAATTCCAACTTTTATCATAATATTGCACAAATGTTCAATTCTAAATTTTTCTTGTGAAATTGTGAAATTTTTCTTGTGAAATTCCAACTCATTTTTCACAACAAGCTTTTTTTTATATTTGCATAGTATGTATATATTAGTAGCCATTTTTCAGAGGTCTCAAGAAGGTAACAAATACA
This sequence comes from Entelurus aequoreus, assembly GCF_033978785.1. Taxonomy (NCBI): domain Eukaryota; kingdom Metazoa; phylum Chordata; class Actinopteri; order Syngnathiformes; family Syngnathidae; genus Entelurus; species Entelurus aequoreus. Next base: position 6,675,706 of record NC_084739.1, on the reverse strand, counting down.
AGTATTTGTGTGTGCGTGTGTGTGTTTGTGTGTGTGTGAGTGTGTTCTTGTATTTCTACCCTTCTTGAGAAATCAACAAGGAAAATTCGCGTCCATATGAGGAGGTGTGAACAAGTGAGGACATAAATCATGGTCCCAATACGTAAAACCATTGCATCTAATAGAGAATGTCTCATTTGCACCCCCTGGTGGTGAAATCTATCAAAATTAGGGTGGTCCTAAAAAAATGGAGGGATTTTTCAAATTGACTCTGTGTCGGTTTTAAAAGTGCTCCCCCTCTGGTCAACATATGAAATAACAAGTGTGTGTAAAAATGTGAAGTGCTCCTCCTTTGGTCAACATATGAAAAAACAAGTGTGTGTAAGAAATTGAAACGCACCCTCTTTTTTTTTTTTTTAATGTATATAGAGACATACTGTAATAACTTGAAGTAAATAATGAAGATTAAAAACCAATTACAAACAAACTCATGTTTCTTTTCTTATAAAATTGGGAACAATTTCTTATTGTTCCCAATTCTATATCTACTTAAATGTAGAGTATATGTAGAATATATTTATATTATTTATATATATATATATATATATATATATATATATATATATATATATATATATATATATATATATATATATATATATATATATATATACATATATATATATATATATATATATATATATATATATATATATATATATATATATATATATATATATATATATATATATATATATATATATATATATTATATTATTTATTATTATTACTGTCTATTGTGAGCGAACTGTGGTGCTGAATTTCCCCCAGGGATCAATAAAGTACTTTCTATTCTATTCTCTATTCTATATTATTTCTGTTTCTGTGATATTGCAATATTTTCTCGTAAAATTATTACTTTGTATGTAAAAGTATTACTTTTTAATGCAAAACAGTGACATTTGTCATATAAAACTCTGAATTTTATCACAATATTGCCATATTTTGTTGTTGTTCTTGTAAAACAGTGACATTTTTTGAGTACAATTATGACCTTTGTCATAATTTTGCCAAGTAAAATTCTGATTATATATATATAGTATATATGTATATATATGTATATGTATATATATGTGTATATGTATGTTTGTATATGTATGTATGTTTATATATATGTGTATATATGTATATATGTACGTATATGTGTGTATATATACACATACATATATGTATATATA
>NC_084739.1:6654489-6669489 GCF_033978785.1 Entelurus aequoreus | reverse complement strand
AATTTTGCCAAGTAAAATTCAGATTCCTATTATAGTATTGCCAACATTTTAAAGTTTTCTTATAAAATTGTGACTTTTGTTGAATAAAACTACGAGTCTTTTCATAAAACTTACAAAATGTTAAGCTTTTCTTGTAAAATTGCGACTGTTATTAAGTAAAATTCCAACTTTTATCATAATATTGCACAACTGTTCAGTTTTTCTTGTAAAATTGTGAAATTTTTTGAGTACAATTATGACTTTTGTCATAATTTTGCCAAGTAAAATTCCGATTCTTATTATAATATTGCCAACATTTAAAAGTTTTCTTATTAACTTGCGACTTTTGTCGAGTAAAATTACGACTCTTTTCATAAAATTGCCAACATTTTAAGCTTTTCTTGTAAAATTGCCACTGTTATTGAGTAAAATTCCAACTTTTAACATGATATTGCAAAACTTTTCAGTTTTTCTTATAAAATTGGGACATTTTTTGAGTACAATTATGACTTTTGTCATAATTTTGCCAAGTAAAATTCCGATTCTTATCATAATATTGCCAACATTTTAAAAGTTTTCTTATAAAATTGCGACTTTTGTCGAGTAAAATTACGACTCTTTTCATAAAATTGCCAACATTTTAATTTTTTTTTGTAAAATTGCGACTGTCATTGAGTAAAATTCCAACTTTTATCATAATATTGCACAATTGTTCAGTTTTTCTTATAAAATTGTGAAATTTTTTGAGTACAATTATGACTTTTGTCATAATTTTGCCAAGTAAAATTCCGATTCTTATTATAATATTGCCAACATTTAAAAGTTTTCTTATTAACTTGCGACTTTTGTCGAGTAAAATTACGACTCTTTTCATAAAGTTGCCAACATTTTAAGCTTTTCTTGTAAAATTGCCACTGCTATTGAGTAAAATTCCAACTTTTAACATGATATTGCACAAACATTCAGTTTTTCTTGTAAAATTGTGAAATTTTTTGAGTATAATTATGACTTTTCTCATAATTTTGCCAGGCAAAATTCCGATTATTATTATAACATTGCCAAAATGTAAAATTTTTCTTATAAAATTGCGGCTTTTGTCGAGTAAAATTACGAGCCTTTTCATAAAGTTGCCAACATTTGAAGCTTTTCTTGTAAAATTGCGGCTGTTATTGAGTAAAATTCCAACTTTTATCATAATATTGCACAACTGTTCAGTTTTTCTTGTAAAATTGTGAAATTTTTTGAGTACAATTATGACTTTTGTCATAATTTTGCCAAGTAAAATTCCGATTCTTATTATAATATTGCCAACATTTAAGTTTTCTTATTAAATTGCGACTTTTGTCGGGTAAAATTACGACTCTTTTCATAAAGTTGCCAACATTTTAAGCTTTTCTTGTAAAATTGCCACTGCTATTGAGTAAAATTCCCAATTCCAACTTTTAACATGATATTGCACAAACATTCAGTTTTTCTTGTAAAATTGTGAAATTTTTTGAGTATAATTATGACTTTTCTCATAATTTTGCCAGGCAAAATTCCGATTATTATTATAACATTGCCAAAATGTAAAATTTTTCTTATAAAATTGCGGCTTTTGTCGAGTAAAATTACGAGCCTTTTCATAAAGTTGCCAACATTTGAAGCTTTTCTTGTAAAATTGCTTCTGTTATTGAGTAAAATTCCAACTTTTATCATAATATTGCACAAATGTTCAGTTTTTCTTGTAAAATTGTGAAATTTTTTGAGTACAATTATGACTTTTGTCATAATTTTGCCAAGTAAAATTCAGATTCCTATTATAGTATTGCAGACATTTTAAAGTTTTCTTATAAAATTGTGACTTTTGTTGAATAAAATTATGAGTATTTTCATAAAACTTACAAAATGTTAAGCTTTTCTTGTAAAATTGCGACTGTTATTGAGTAAAATTCCAACTTTTATCATAATATTGCACAACTGTTCAGTTTTTCTTGTAAAATTGTGAAATTTTTTGAGTACAATTATGACTTCTGTCATAATTTTGCCAAGTAAAATTCCGATTCTTATTATAATATTGCCAACATTTAAAAGTTTTCTTATTAACTTGCGACTTTTGTCGAGTAAAATTACGACTCTTTTCATAAAATTGCCAACATTTTAAGCTTTTCTTGTAAAATTGCCACTGTTATTGAGTAAAATTCCAACTTTTATAATAATATTGCACAACTGTTCAGTTTTTCTTGTAAAATTGTGAAAATTTTTGAGTACAATTATGACTTTTGTCATAATTTTTCCAAGTAAAATTCCGATTCTTATTATAATATTGCAAACATTTAAAAGTTTTCTTATTAAATTGCGACTTTTGTTGAGTAAAATTACGACTCTTTTCATAAAATTGCCAACATTTTAAGCTTTTCTTGTAAAATTGCGACTGTTATTGGGTAAAATTCCAACTTTTATCATAATATTGCACAACTGTTCAGTTTTTCTTGTAAAATTGTGAAATTTTTTGAGTACAATTATGACTTTTGTCATAATTTTGCCAAGTAAAATTCTGATTCTTATTATAATATTGCCAACATTTAAAAGTTTTCTTATTAACTTGCGACTTTTGTCGAGTAAAATTACGACTCTTTTCATAAAATTGCCAACATTTTAAGCTTTTCTTGTAAAATTGCCACTGTTATTGAGTAAAATTCCAACTTTTAACATGATATTGCAAAACTTTTCAGTTTTTCTTATAAAATTGTGAAATTTTTTGAGTACAATTATGACTTCTGTCATAATTTTGCCAAATAAAATTTCGATTCTTATTATAATATTGCCAACATTTTAAAAGTTTTCTTATAAAATTGCGACTTTTGTCGAGTAAAATTACGACTCTTTTCATAAAATTGCCAACTTTTTAAGCTTTTCTTGTAAAATTGCGACTGTTATTGAGTAAATTTCCAACTTTTATCATAATATTGCACAACTGTTCAATTTTTCTTGTAAAACTGTGACATTTTTTGAGTACAATTATGACTTTTGTCATAATTTTGCCAAGTAAAATTCCGATTCTTATTATAATATTGCCAACATTTAAGTTTTCTTATTAAATTGCGACTTTTGTCGAGTAAAATTACGACTCTTTTCATAAAATTGCCAACATTTTAAGCTTTTCTTGTAAAATTGCCACTGTTATTGAGTAAAATTCCAACTTTTAACATGATATTGCACAAACATTCAGTTTTTCTTGTAAAATTGTGAAATTTTTTGAGTATAATTATGACTTTTCTCATAATTTCGCCAGGTAAAATTCCGATTATTATTATAGTATTGCCAAAATGTAAAATTTTTCTTATAAAATTGTGGCTTTTGTCGAGTAAAATTACGACCCTTTTCATAAAGTTGCCAACATTTGAAGCTTTTCTTGTAAAATTGCGGCTGTTATTGAGTAAAATTCCAACTTTTATCATAATATTGCACAAATGTTCAGTTTTTCTTGTAAAACTGTGACATCTTTTGAGTACAATTATGACTTTTGTCATAATTTTGCCAAGTAAAATTCAGATTCCTATTATAGTATTGCCAACATTTTAAAGTTTTCTTATAAAATTGTGACTTTTGTTGAATAAAATTACGAGTCTTTTCATAAAACTTGCAAAATGTTAAGCTTTTCTTGTAAAATTGTGACTGTTTTTAAGTAAAATTCCAACTTTTATCATAATATTGCACAACTGTTCAGTTTTTCTTGTAAAATTGTGAAAATTTTTGAGTACAATTATGACTTTTCTCATAAGTTTGCCAAGTAAAATTCTGATTCTCATTATAATATTGCCAAAATTAAAAATTGTTCTTATAATATTGTGGCTATTGTCGATTAAAATTACGACCCATTCTTAAAATTGCCAACATTTTAAGTTTTTCTTGTAAAATTGTGAAATTTTTTGAGTACAATTTTGACTTTTGTCATAATTTTGCGAAGTAAAATTCCGATTCTTATTATAATATTGCCAACATTTTAAAAGTTTTCTTATAAAATTGCGACTTTTGTCGAGTAAAATTACGACTCTTTTCATAAAATTGCCAACATTTTAATTTTTTTTTGTAAAATTGCGACTGTCATTGAGTAAAATTCCAAATTTTATCATAATATTGCACAACTGTTCAGTTTTTCTTGTAAAATTGTGACATTTTTTGAAGACAATTATGACTTTTCTCATAAGTTTGCCAAGTAAAATTCTGATTCTCATTATAATATTGACAAAATTAAAAATTGTTCTTATAATATTGTGGCTATTGTCGAGTAAAATTACGACCCATTCATAAAATTGCCAACATTTTAAGTTTTTCTTGTAAAATTGTGAATTTTTTTTGAGTACAATTATGACTTTTGTCATAATTTTGCCAAGTAAAATTCCGATTCTTATTATAATATTGCAAACATGTAAAAGTTTTCTTATTAAATTGCGACTTTTGTCGAGTAAAATTACGACTCTTTTCATAAAATTGCCAACATTTTAAGCTTTTCTTGTAAAATTGCGACTGTTATTGAGTAAAATTCCAACTTTTATCATAATATTGCAAAACTTTTCAGTTTTTCTTGTAAAATTGTGAAATTTTTTGAGTACAATTATGACTTCTGTCATAATTTTGCCAAGTAAAATTTCGATTCTTATTATAATATTGCCAACATTTTAAAAGTTTTCTTATAAAATTGCGACTTTTGTCGAGTAAAATTACGACTCTTTTCATAAAATTGCCAACATTTTAAGCTTTTCTTGTAAAATTGCCACTGTTATTGAGTAAAATTCCAACTTTTTTCATAATATTGGACAAATGTTGAGTTTTTCTTGTAAAATTTTGACTTTTGTTGAGTAAAATCACGACTTTTATTATAAATCTGCTAAAATTCTAAGTTTTTCTTGTCAATTTGTGACATTTTTCTTGTAAAATTCCAATTAATTTTTCACAACAAGCTTTTTTCTACTTACAAAGTATGTATATATTATTAATGTTGTAATTACAAATCTTTATATTTCTAGAAAGGGTAGTCCTAAAGAGGTTGGCGTTTTTCGGAGGTCTCAAGAAGGTAAGAAATACAAGAACGTGTGTATGTGTGTGTGTGTGTGTACGTGTGTGTGTGTGTATGTGTGTGTGTGTTGTAATTAGCTTGTCAGGGGGCCCCGGGCTGAGTGATCTCCTCGCGCTAAGAAAGATGGACACGGTGACACCCGAGCTGACAGCCAGTCGATAATGTGGCAATTAACGTCATAAATAATTCTGCTGCCAACGACATCAGAATGGACTCTTTTTCTTATCGTTCCTCTGATAAGGAGAGCGACTCCTCTGTAATTAAAGGCTTGAGGACTGAAAGGATGCTTTTGTGACCTTCGCCTTAAAGAGGTCACGACCCCCTCTGAAAATGTCATTCGCACCTAAGCGAAGGAAGTTCATTGGCCCAACGCAAAGACAATTATGTGAGAAGAATCGATAGGTGCTGATATTCCAAAAAGGTTGCGAAAGCTTCTTCTTCGGTGGGAATATTGATCGTGGCGGCGCATCGCTCGCTGGGAAAAAAAAACAAAAAACAAAAAGAACGATGTAATGACCGTTTGTAAGACGTCGATCAATGGTGAACTGTGGGAGAATGCTGGGAGGAAACGGCGATATCACGGCATAGCATAGCAATCACCAGATCTAGGGCAAATCTCCCTACATATTAGAGACAGCTGCGGATCATCAGCACCAGCAGGAAGCAAAAACGTCATCCGTGACGTAATGGCGCTTAATTCGTGGTATCAAGCAAGACGTTTCCCATCAACTGTCGAGGAGTAACAATACACGATTTGTTTGGTTACGTTTTGTTGCGTCGGACCAGTTCTTCCTCCAAGGCAAGGGTCGGCAACCCGCGGCTCCTTGACCACTCTGATGCGGCTCAGCTACATACATGCCGACGCCCCCGATTTTCCCAGGAGATTTATGGATGTCAGTGTCTCTCATAGATTACTCCCAGGGTAAAAATAATCCTATTTCCACTCTAATTACTAAATAAAGGACGTGCCCTAATTGCACTGCAGTAATTGTCCTCTATAGCATTTACATACAGCGTGCCAGTCCAGCCACATGTTGCATGTTGTTATTACTTGCACACACAGGAGACAGCAAAGCATACTTACTCATCAGCCACACAGCTTACACTGACGGTAGCCGTATCAAACAACTTTAACATTGTTACGTTACAAATATGCGCCACACTGTGAACCCACACCAAAAAAGAATGAAAAACACATTTCTGGAGAACATCCCACTGTAACACAACATAAACACAACACAACCATTACCCAGAATCCCATGCAGCCCTAACTCTTCCAGTCTACATTATACACCCCCGCTACCACAACCCCCACACATCAACCCCCCCCCCCCTCTCTGTGCGTTGGTTGAGCGGAAGAGTTAGGGCTGCATGGGATTCTGGGTATTGGTACCGTCAGTGTAAGATGTGTGGCTGCTGACCTGGTACGCCTTGCTGTCACTTACGTGAGCAAACTGAAACTGCATTCTACATGTGGTTGAGCAGGTACACTATTAGGGCAGACTGTAGAGGGCGCCAAATGTAGTGTCATCACGCTCTGATATTCGGGAGTCTCCCGGGAAAAATGAGAGGGTTGGCAAGTATGACGCTGTCAAGCGCCAATTATTCAAAACTCGCGGGCTGCACTAACATCAAATTTCCACATGAAAGTGTGTGCCGGTGCGTGTGTCTGAGACCCCTGGTTAACATAGCACAAAGCATTTAAGCTTTGTATGCGGTGTTTTACATTTTAAATTTAATTTTTTTTTTTGTGGCTCCCATTACTTTCTTTAATTCGTGAAACTTGCCAAAATGGCTCTTTGAGTGGTAAAGGTTGCCGACCCCTGCTCCAAGGGAATCTAAGTTACTGGTCAATCCCAAATTCTTTCGATGACATATATGCTGAGTAAGAAGGACCATCATAACAGAATTGGAATATTTTCAAGTTTTACTAAAGCTTTAGGAGTTCAACTTAACCAATACATTCATACTGGCTACTCTAGTTGATCTGCCATTCCAAGGGAAAAACCAAATCCTTTTCACACAAAGAAAACCCCCATGTCCCCCTCGCAACACTGATAAGAAACCAATGGGGGAGGTCTTCACATTCCAACGTAAGACAACTAAACAGACAGTCTGAAGACAAAGAGAGACTGGTAGAATAAACAAAGGAAAAGTACTAGCTACTCTAAACATGGCTATGTATAAAGAGAGAACTCTTAAACATATATGCATCCTTCCACAGTTTACATTAGGGTTGTACGGTACACCGGTATTAGTATAGTATCGCGATTCCAACGAATCATATTCGGTACTATACCACCTCTGAAAAGTACCGTCGTCGTCACGTCGTGACATTGCTGGTTTTACGAGCAGAGGAGCATGTTCGGCAGCGCAAAATCACGGAGTACTTACGAGCAGACACAGTGTGCAGACAGAAAAGGGAGAACGGACGCATTTTGGCTTAAAAACTGACAATGAAGGTGAAGTTATAGCACTGAAATGCCCTCAGGAAGAGGTGCTTTAAGACATGGCTAGCTAGCTAGCGGCTAACGTCCATCCGCAGTCTGCAGTGTTTCAGCTACTTTAAAAAATAATAATAATAATAATAGAATTTATTTGTAAAAAGCACTTTACATTAAACAAACAACCTCAAAGTGCTACAGTGTATTAAAAAAATAAAAAAAATAAAAAGATGATACAAAAATAAATACAAATAACATTTGAACAGCCAAATAGCTAAAACTGGTATGCATATATCTAATAAAAAAAGGCTTTTTTAAAAATAAGGGTTTTTAAGCCTTTTTTAAAAGCATCCAAAGTCTGTGGTGCCCTCAGGTGGTCAGGGAAAGCGTTCCACAGACTGGGAGCGGCGGAGCAGAAAGCCCGGTCTCCCATTGTTCGTAGCTTTGTCCTCGGAGGTTGGAGGAGGTTAGCCTGTCCGGAGCGGAGGTGTCGTGTGGAGGATTTGGGGGTGAGCAGTTCTTTGAGGTAGAGGGGGGCATTTCCATGGAGGCACTGGTGGGTTAGCAGGGAGACTTTGTATTCAATCCTGAGTGGAACAGGAAGCCAGTGAAGGGATTTGAGAGTTGCTGTGATGTGGTCATATTTCCGCACTCTCATCAGGATCCTAGCAGCACTATTCTGTATGTATTATGTATAAAATCACTAATCCTCGCCTCTGTGGCGACAAAATAAAGTAAGTTTCTTATAAGTATCATCCCTGCAGGACCAGGATTAGCTAAACATGCTTCACTACACACCGTAGCTCACCGGCGTCACAATGTAAACAAACGCCATGGGTGGATCTACACCTGACATCCACTGTAATGATACCAAGTACAATAGCGTATCTAGTCGATTCTGCTATATTGACATCACAACATCTTATTTCATTTAAAAAAAAAATCTTATTATGTTTATAAACTCAGTAAATACGTCCCAGGACACATGAGGACTTTGAATATGACCAATGTATGATCCTGTTACTTGGTATCGGATTGATACCCAAATTTGTGGTTTTGATTGATTGATTGAAACTTGTATTAGTAGATTGCACAGTACAGTACATATTCCGTACAATTGACCACTAAATGGTAACAGCCGAATACGTTTTTCAACTTGTTTAAGTCGGGGGTCCACGTTAATCAATTCATGGTATCATCCAAAACTAATGTAAAGTATCCAAACAACAGAAGAATAACAGAAGTATATCCCGTAAAATAACAACCTAATCCTTGTAATATTACATCTCGGTTTGTTTTATTTTTCTCCGCCAACATTGTCTGGTATTATATATTAGACAACACTACCTTTACGATGCTACATCCTCTGTAAACATACACATCTTTGCACAATAAACAAATTCCATACATTTCATATGAACCACCGCCACCTGAGCGATGTGCGTGTCGCCTATACTGCAAAAACTGAAATCTAAGTAAGATTAAATATCCCAAACAAGGGTGATATTTGCTTATTTTCTGTCTGATAAGATAATTCTTCCAACTAAGCAGATTTTATGTTAGAGTGTTTTACTTGTTTTAAGTGTTTTGGTCCTAAATGATCTCAGTAAGATATTACAGCTTGTTGCTGAGATGTGATGACCTATATTGAGTAAAACATGCTTGAAACTACAATATCAACTGATGCAAAGCTGTGTCATCAACACTCACAAGTATAAAACTGCTTTTTTAAAGTAATAATTTATTACGTCAAGCATGAAAAAATGTTAGAATAATTATGTATATATTATCACACTAACTTTTGTATGCTTAAAGTCCATTGCTTTAGTTATTAGCTATTGTGCTCAAGTTAGACTTTTCTAATCTATGCAAGGACAAAACTTCTTGTCTGAGGGGTGGCCTCAGCCACAGATGTTATCTTTGTTTTAGCCCGCTAACAGCCAAGGACTTCAACGACCTCAACGAAGATATGATAACAGCACGCAGACGAAGCAGAGACTTCAAGGACCTCAACGAAGATAAGATGACAATACGTCGACGAAGCGGGGACAAGGCGAAATCACAAGGCCCCCAGCACATTCCGTCACATATTGTGCGTCCTGGACCTGCTTTGCATAATATATGTGACCACTCCTTTTAGAGGCGGCCTTAGTGTTGTTGACTGTGGAACTCCTGAATAAATAGAGGGACGCAGGAGCTGAACCTTAGAGCGTAGGGCGAGACTGTGACTAAGTGTGCAGCTCCATGCGTTCTCCTCATGAGCTAAATTGAACTCTGTCTCTGCATGATTCCTTGCTTCTTGTCTGATTAATAGATGTCATCAGTGTTTGAACCTGACAAAAAAAAAATCATGATGCCGAGCGCATATCATTATGTCAAGATAATGGCACTAGCATTTACTTCATTTAAGAATATTTTTCAACATATTCAGCAAAAAGGTCTCTTTTTTTTCTACCAAGAAAAGTGCACTTGTTATTAGTGAGAATATACTTATTTTAAGGTATGTTTGGATTCATTGAGGTTACCTAATTTTACTTGTTTTGGAAGGTCTTGACAAGCCAAATTTACTTGTTCTATTGGCAGATAATTTTGCTTAGTTCAAATAAAATACCCCTCATTTTTGTATGTTTTTTTCTTGTTTTTGAACACTGACTTTTTGCAGTGTGGGTTTGTTTTATTTTTCTCTGCCAACATTGTCCGGTATTATATATTAGACAACACTACCTTTACGATGCTACATCCTCTGTAAACATACACATCTTTGCACAATAAACAAATTCCATACATTTCATATGAACCGCCCTGCCCTGGAGCACCGCCACCTGAGCGATGTGCCTGTTGTGTGGTGTGTTGTGTAGAGTGTCGCGTACACTGCAAAAACTGAAATCTAAGTAAGATGAAATATCTCAAATAAGGGTGATATTTGCTTATTTTCTGTCTGACAAGATAATTCTTCTCACTAAGCAGATTTTATGTTAGAGTGTTTTACTTGTTTTAAGTGTTTTGTTTGGTATCCTAAATGATCTCAGTAAGATATTACAGCTTGTTGCTGAGATTTGATGACCTATATTGAGTAAAACATGCTTGAAACTAGAATATCAACTGTTGCAAAGCTGTGTCATCAACACTTACAAGTATAAAACTACTTTTTTAAAGTATACATTTCTTACTTCAAGCATGAAAAAAAGAATCATGATGCCGAGCGCATATCATCATGTCAAGATAATGGCACTAGCATTTACTTAATTTAAGAATAGTTTTCAACATATTGAGTAAAAAAGTCTAAAAAAAAATTCTACCAAGAAAAGTGCACTTGTTATTAGTGAAAATATACTTATTTTAAGGTATTTTTGGGTTCATTGAGGTTAGCTAATTTTACTTGTTTTGGAAGGTCTTGACAAGCCAAATTTACTTGTTCTATTGGCAGATAATTTTGCTTAGTTCAAATAAAATACCCCTAATTTTTGTATGTTTTTTTCTTGTTTTTGAACACTGACTTTTTGCAGTGTGGGTTTTTTTTCTTTTTCTCTGCCAACATTGTCTGGTATTATATATTAGACAACACTACCTTTACGATGCTACATTCTCTGTAAACATACACATCTTTGCACAATAAACAAATTCCATACATTTCATATGAACCACCCTGGCCTGGAGCACCGCCACCTGAGCGATGTGCGTGTCGCCTATACTGCAAAAACTGAAATCTAAGTAAGATGAAATATCTCAAATAAGGGTGATATTTGCTTATTTTCTGTCTGACAAGAGAATTCTTCTCACTAAGCAGATTTTATGTTAGAGTGTTTTACTTGTTTTAAGTGTTTTGGTCCTAAATGATCTCAGTAAGATATTACAGCTTGTTGCTGAGATGTTATGACCTATATTTAGTAAAACATGCTTGAAACTAGAATATCAACTGATGCGAAAGCTGTTTCATCAACACTCACAAGTATAAAACTGCTTTTTTAAAGTAATAATTTATTACGTCAAGCATGAAAAGATGTTAGAATAATTATGTATATATTATCACACTAACTTTTGTATGCTTAAAGTCCATTGCTTTAGTTATTAGCTATTGTGCTCAAGTTAGACTTTTCTAATCTATGCAAGGACAAAACTTCTTGTCTGAGGGGTGGCCTCAGCCACAGATGTTATCTTTGTTTCAGCCCGCTAACAGCCAAGGACTTCAACGACCTCAACGAAGATAAGATGACAGCACGCAGACGAAGCAGAGACTTCAAGGACCTCAACGAAGATAAGATGACAATACGTAGACGAAGCGGGGACAAGGCGAAATCACAAGGCCCCCAGCACATTCCGTCACGTATTGTGCGTCCTGGACCTGCTTTGCATAATATATGTGACCACTCCTTTTAGAGGCGGCCTTAGTGTTGTTGACTGTGGAACTCCTGAATAAATAGAGGGACGCAGGAGCTGAACCTTAGAGCGTAGAGCGAGACTGTGACTAAGTGTGCAGCTCCATGCGTTCTCCCCATGAGCTAAATTGAACTCTGTCTCTGCATGATTCCTTGCTTCTTGTCTGATTAATAGATGTCATCAGTGTTTGAACCTGACAAAAAAAAAAAATCATGATGCCGAGCGCATATCATTATGTCAAGATAATGGCACTAGCATTTACTTCATTTAAGAATATTTTTCAACATATTGAGCAAAAAGGTCTCTTTTTTTTCTACCAAGAAAAGTGCACTTGTTATTAGTGAGAATATACTTATTTTAAGGTATTTTTGGATTCATTGAGGTTAGCTAATTTTACTTGTTTTGGAAGGTCTTGACAAGCCGAATGTACTTGTTCTATTGGCAGATAATTTTGCTTAGTTCAAATAAAATACCCCTCATTTTTGTATGTTTTTTTCTTGTTTTTGAACACTGACTTTTTGCAGTGTGGGTTTGTTTTATTTTTCTCTGCCAACATTGTCTGGTATTATATATTAGACAACACTACCTTTACGATGCTACATCCTCTGTAAACATACACATCTTTGCACAATAAACAAATTCCATACATTTCATATGAACCGCCCTGGCCTGGAGCACCGCCACCTGAGCGATGTGCGTGTCGCCTATACTGCAAAAACTGAAATCTAAGTAAGATTAAATATCTCAAATAAGGGTGATATTTGCTTATTTTCTGTCTGACAAGATAATTCTTCTCACTAAGCAGATTTTATGTTAGAGTGTTTTACTTGTTTTAAGTGTTTTGTTTGGTATCCTAAATGATCTCAGTAAGATATTACAGCTTGTTGCTGAGATTTGATGGCCTATATTGAGTAAAAAATGCTTGAAACTAGAATATCAACGGTTGCAAAGCTGTGTTATCAACACTTACAAGTATAAAACTACTTTTTTAAAGTATACATTTCTTACTTCAAGCATGAAAAAAAGAATCATGATGCCGAGCGCATATCATTATGTCAAGATAATGGCACTAGCATTTACTTAATTTAAGAATAGTTTTCAACATATTGAGTAAAAAAGTCTAAAAAAAAATTCTACCAAGAAAAGTGCACTTATTTTAAGGTATTTTTGGGTTCATTGAGGTTGGCTAATTTTACTTGTTTTGGAAGGTCTTGACAAGCCAAATTTACTTGTTCTATTGGCAGATAATTTTGCTTAGTTCAAATAAAATACCCCTCATTTTTGTATGTTTTTTTCTTGTTTTTGAACACTGACTTTTTGCAGTGTGGGTTTGTTTTCTTTTTTTCCGCCAACATTGTCTGGTATTATATATTAGACAACACTACCTTTATGATGCTACATTCTCTGTAAACATACACATCTTTGCACAATAAACAAATTCCATACATTTCATATGAACCGCCCTGGCCTGGAGCACCGCCACCTGAGCGATGTGCGTGTCGCCTATACTGCAAAAACTGAAATCTAAGTAAGATAAAATATCTCAAATAAGGGTGATATTTGCTTATTTTCTGTCTGATAAGATAATTCTTCTCACTAAGCTGTTTTTATGTGAGTGTTTTACTTGTTTTAAGTGTTTTGTTTGGTATCCTAAATGATCTCAGTAAGATATTACAGCTTGTTGCTGAGATTTGATGAGCTATATTGAGTAAAACATGCTTGAAACTAGAATATCAACTGTTGCAAAGCTGTGTCATCAACACTCACAAGTATAAAACTACTTTTTTAAAGTATACATTTCTTACTTCAAGCATGAAAAAAAAAAAAATCATGATGCCGAGCGCATCTCATTTTGTCAAGATAATAGCACTAGCATTTACTTATTTTAAGAATAGTTTTCAACATATTGAGTAAAAAAGTCTAAAAAAAAATTCTACCAAAAAAAGTGCACTTGTTATTAGTGAGAATATACTTATTTTAAGGTATTTTTGGATTCATTGAGGTTAGCTAATTTTACTTGTTTTGGAAGGTCTTGACAAGCCAAATTTTTTTGTTCTATTGGCAGATAATTTTGCTTAGTTCAAATAAAATACCCCTCATTTTTGTATGTTTTTTTCTTGTTTTTGAACACTGACTTTTTGCAGTGTGGGTTTGTTTTATTTTTCTCCGCCAACATTGTCTGGTATTATATATTAGACAACACTACCTTTACGATGCTACATTCTCTGTAAACATACACATCTTTGCACAATAAACAAATTCCATACATTTCATATGAACCGCCCTGCCCTGGAGCACCGCCACCTGAGCGATGTGCCTGTTGTGTGGTGTGTTGTGTAGAGTGTCGCGTACACTGCAAAAACTGAAATCTAAGTAAGATGAAATATCTCAAATAAGGGTGATATTTGCTTATTTTCTGTCTGATAAGATAATTCTTCTCACTAAGCAGTTTTTATGTTAGTGTTTTACTTGTTTTAAGTGTTTTGTTTGGTATCCTAAATGATCTCAGTAAGATATTACAGCTTGTTGCTGAGATGTTATGACCTATATTGAGTAAAACATGCTTGAAACTAGAATATCAACTGTTGCAAAGCTGTGTCATCAACACTCACAAGTATAAAACTACTTTTGTAAAGTAATAATTTCGACTTCAAGCATGAAAAAAAAAAAAAATCATGATGCCGAGCGCATATCATTATGTCAAGATAATAGCACTAGCATTTACTTAATTTAAGAATACTTTTCAACATATTGAGCAAAAAGGTCAACACTACCGCCACCTGAGCGATGTGCGTGTCGCCTATACTGCAAAAACTGAAATCTAAGTAAGATTAAATATCTCAAATAAGGGTGATATTTGCTTATTTTCTGTCTGATAAGATAATTCTTCTCACTAAGCAGATTTTATGTTAGAGTGTTTTACTTGTTTTAAGTGTTTTGTTTGGTATCCTAAATGATCTCAGTAAGATATTACAGCTTGTTGCTGATATTTGATGAACTATATTGAGTAAAACATGCTTGAAACTAGAATATCATCTGTTGCAAAGCTGTGTTATCAACACTTACAAGTATAAAACTACTTTTTTAAAGTATACATTTCTTACTTCAAGCATGAAAAAAAGAATCATGATTCCGAGCGCA
>NC_084739.1:6591989-6649489 GCF_033978785.1 Entelurus aequoreus | reverse complement strand
GTTTTTTATGTTGATTTAATAAAAACATTTTACATTTAAAAAAAAAAAAAAACGATACAGATAATATTTTTTTTGGGTTGGTGCACTAATCGTAAGTGTATCTTGTGTTTTTTATGTTGATTTAATTTTAAAAAAAAATAATAATAAAAAAAAATGATACCGATAATATTTTTTTGGGGTTGGTGCACTAATCGTAAGTGTATCTTGTGTTTTTTATGTTGATTTAATAAAAACATTTTAAATTTTTTTTTTTTTTTAAACGATACCGATAATATTTTTTTTGGGTTGGTGCACTAATCGTAAGTGTATCTTGTGTTTTTTATGTTGATTTAATTTTTTTTTTTAAAAATAGAAAAAAAAATGATACCGATAATATTTTTTTGGGGTTGGTGCACTAATCGTAAGTGTATCTTGTGTTTTTTATGTTGATTTAATAAAAAAAAAAACCAAAAAAAAAACGATACCGATAATAAAAAAAAACGATACCAATAATTAAATTTTAAAACATTTATTGGACATCCCTAGTTGCAACCTCACTTCAGAATGCAAAACACACAAATTAGAAAAAATATTTGACTTCTGTAGTTGTGAGGACCAGGCAAATGTCCTCACAAGTCAAAAGATCCTCACAGAAAGGGTGGTTTATCAAGTGTATGTCCACACAAGGACGGTGAGACAAGTGCACACACACACACACACACCCACACACACACACACACACACACACACACACACACACACACACGCACACGCACACACACACACACTCCTCCCCCACTATTGACGTGGCACGTCGGAGCTGAGGGGAGACGTCTTAATCAAGTTGGACAGAGTGAGCATTGATTTGACAAGCTGCCGTAATGACCTCCTTGTTTTCCTAAAGGATGACTGTTTATCTGGGCCACGGATCATGTGCCTCGTCGTCATGGAAACCGTCATCACAGCTGATGTGGGACCGCGTCGTTGGACATCACACGCTGAGTTTGTTCGGGGTTGGTACTGGCTTGCGCTTGAATGTGAGGCTGCAGGCAAAGTGGTTTGTTGTTAGAGTTCTTCGGTTTTGGATCAGGGTTGGGGTTTTGTTGGCTTGAAGGTTGGGTTTTTTTTTGTTAGGGCTGGAATAATAGTTGGGGCTAGAGTCAGAATACAGGTCCGGTGGCCATGGATGAAGTGCTGGCTGTCCAGAGTCGGGACCCGGGGTGGACCGCTCGCCTGTGCATTGGTTGGGGACATCTCTGTGCTGCTGACCCGTCTCTGGTCGAGATGCTGGCCCCACTATGGACTGGACTCTCACTATTATGTTAGATCCACTATGGACTGGACTCTCACAATATTATGCTGGATCCACTTTGGACTGGACTCTCACTATTATGTTAGATCCACTATGGACTGGACTCTCACTATTATGTTAGATCCACTATGGACTGGACTCTCACTATTATGTTAGATCCACTATGGACTGGACTCTCACTATTATGTTAGATCCACTATGGACTGGACTCTCACTATTATGTTAGATCCACTATGGACTGCACTCTCTCACTAGTATGTTAGATCCACTATGTACTGGACTCTCACTATTATGTTAGATCCACTATGTACTGGACTCTCACTATTATGTTAGATCCACTATGGACTGGACTCTCACTATTATGTTAGATCCACTATGGACTGCACTCTCTCACTAGTATGTTAGATCCACTATGTACTGGACTCTCACTATTATGTTAGATCCACTATGTACTGGACTCTCACTATTATGTTAGATCCACTATGGACTGGACTCTCACTATTATGTTAGATCCACTATGGACTGGACTCTCACTATTATGTTAGATCCACTATGGACTGGACTCTCACTATTATGTTAGATCCACTATGGACTGGACTCTCACTATTATGTTAGATCCACTATGGACTGGACTCTCACAATATTAAGTAAGATCCATTATAGACTGGACTCTCACAATATTATGTTAGGTCCACTATGGACTGGACTCTCACTATTATGTTAGATCCACTTTGGACTGGACTGTCACTATTATGTTAGATCCACTATGGACTGGACTCTCACTATTATGTTAGATCCACTATGGACTGGACTCTCACTATTATGTTAGATCCACTATGGACTGGACTCTCACAATATTAAGTAAGATCCACTATAGACTGGACTCTCACAATATTATGTTAGATCCACTATGGACTGGACTCTCACTATTATGTTAGATCCACTATGGACTGGACTCTCACTATTATGTTAGATCCACTATGGACTGGACTCTCACTATTATGTTAGATCCACTATGGACTGGACTCTCACTATTATGTTAGATCCACTATGAACTGGACTCTCACTATTATGTTAGATCCACTATGGACTGGACTCTCACTATTATGTTGGATCCACTATGAACTGGACTCTCACTATTATGTTAGATCCACTATGGACTGGACTCTCACTATTATGTTAGATCCACTATGGACTGGACTGTCACTATGATGTTAGATCCACTATGAAATGGACTCTCACTATTATGTTAGATCCACTATGACCTGGACTCTCACTATTATGTTAGATCCACTATGAACTGGACTCTCACTATTATGTTAGATCCACTATGGACTGGACTCTCACTATTATGTTAGATCCACTATGGACTGGACTTTCACAATATTATGTTAGATCCACTATGGACTGGACTCTCACAATATTATGCTAGACCCACTCGACGTCCATTGCATCCGGTTTCCCCCAGAGGGGTCCTCTCCAAGGTTTCTCATAGTCATTCACATCGACGTCCCATTGGGGTTGTGAGTTTTTCCTTGCCCTTATGTGGGCTCTGTACCGCGGATGTCGTTGTGGCTTGTGCAGCCCTTTGAGACACTTGTGATTTAGGGCTATATAAATAAACATTGATTGATTGATTGATTGAAGTTATCACAAAACGTTGTGTTTCAATGAGTTCCCGGCGAGCAGACAAAAGCTGTCCTTGATCTTACCGATCAAAAGGCTTGTAAAACTCCACTGTGTAGGATGGAAAGCGACATGAAGGTGTCGGTTTCTTTGATCTATTGTAATCCACAGGAAGATTTTGTCTTGACCCGAGATCTACAAAGCGGAGAGGAAGCAGGACCTGACCCCGCCCTCCAGGCATCGTTTCTTTGAACTGTTTTGTGACCATAGGCAGTGGCTGTTTACGACCCACCGTCCCTTTAGAAACATATGTTACCATGTAATCAGGGAAAGTCCAAATAAAAGAGGAGGCGTACGATCTTTCGTCAGAGCGTGGTGGAAGACTGTTCAAAGAGTACAGCCCAGACGTTTCTCCTCAATGAGCTAAATTGAATTCTGTCTCTGTTTAATTCCTTGCTTCTTGTCTGTTTAATAGATGTCATCAGTGTTTGAACCTGACACGTGTGCATCTTGATCTCAATGGGTTTCTTATCTGGTTAAATACAAGTTGTTTGTGTTAACGTCAGGGTTAGAGTTTGTGTTTAGTTGGTTGCAAAACCAACTTTCTTAACCTGATTATACCTGCTTACGTGTATTTGGGATCTGCATAAGTTCCGTAAATTTGAAATCAAAACGTGGAGGCACTGCAGAGATATTTATAAAACAATCTTGCCTTCCTTCAAACGGTCCGTTTGGAATTTGCCCCAAATGTGACGTTATCCATATATGGTAGAAATGTACTCAAACATCCTTGCGCGAGTCAGCCATTTTTAATTTATCCAGGACCGGTTGTAGCAAAACATCTTGTCGACAATGAAACCCAACTGTTGTTGGTTTACTTTAACCAGTACAAGTCTCTACACAAACTTTCAGTTTCATCTGAAGTAAAAACACATACCCCACCGCCCATCCAACGCCCTTGACGCGAATCCCTTAGGGGTGATGGACGGCTGGGCAGCGCCTGAAGAGCTGCAGCCCGCCACCATAGACCCCACTCCCTCCCCTCTGTCTTGAGATGTATATGGGCTCTGCTATGGAGGTTTGTTCCCACTCCAGACTGGGCCCCCTTAGGAGCCCAGTCTAGATTGTATTTTTTTACTCAACCTTCCCCAGCGTTTACCTTTTTCCCATCTTTTACGGGGCGACTTGTGGCGACCCATCAGCGTTCCTGTTCTGTAACCCTGTACACTGTTTGTCTAATCTTGAACAGGTTTGTGCTGAAAACAAAGTTTGGTTGTACTTGTGCAATGACAATAACGACCTACCTACCTACTTACCTACCTACCTAAAAAAGTGCCTTACTTTTAACTTTTATGATTCGTGGGAATGTGCCTTCAACTGTGAATAAGTTGCTTTGAGTGTTTGCCAAGAAAAGTCCTGCTTCACCAACCACAAACCTTCACAAAAAGATGGATTTATCGAAAGACTACTTTTAATGGCAGGCTCTGTCATAACTATCTTTGGCAATGGAGGAGATGATGAAACGGTTAGTAATAACAGTTTGTCAGAAATGTGTTTATAATACGTTAGCGTTGTTGTGTAGCTAGCTTAGCCTTCTAATGTGAGACAATAGCAACACCGTTCTCTGGCAAAATAGAGAACAATCTTCCTAAAAAATAATTTTAATTAGATCAGTGTCTACTGTGTTTTGCAGTGGTTTGTGTTGAAATTACATTTTCTGGTAGGGTTAGGTTAGAATTTTTTGTTTTGGTGTTGGGACTTAAATTAGGCTGGGAACTTGCAACCCAAAAAAGTGTAAGCGCCATATTGGACCAAAAATACAAAAAAACAAATCTTTCTGGAGCCGCAAAACATTAAAAGCCGTATATAAGTGTTTTATTGAAGGCAACACATGACGTAAGTGTCTATATTAGCTATAGTAGCCTACTATCAAAAAGACTATGTGTCGCAGGCTGAAGCAAATATGACAGAAATGCTGGAATTTAATATTTATTCTACACATTTTTACAACATTAGAAACCATTAGTAAATCAGAGGTTACTCAGAAGGTGAGAAAACTCCTGGAAATTACTGGCTTTTAATGGCCAAAGGTATAGATGTGTGTGTCCAAGTTAAAGGAAACGGCAGGCTGTCTTCTTTAAATAGATTTATTACAATATTTGGCAAGCTAGGTAATGTTTGCTGTGGTCTGGAACAACATGGCAAAGACATGCAGCCAATATTACATACAGATAATGTGTCATGAGACACGCAAATATAAATTATATACAAAGAGGATAAAAGTAAAGGATATTAAATGAGATCAAATATACCTACAAATGAGTCATGATGATGCAATATGTACATACAGCTAGCCTAAATAGCATGTTAGCATTGATTAGCTTGTAGTCATGCTCCGACCAAATATGCCGGAATAGCACTCCAACAAGTCAATAACATCAACAAAGCGCACTCACGCACAGCATAAAACGTTTGGTGGACAAAATGAGACAAGGAGTGGAAGATTTACACGTAAACAAACTGTGTTGTTTGTTTGTATTTTTCCCTCATTTTTTTCCATTTTCAATCCTTTTTTTAAAAAATGCTCCAGGGAACTAAAGAGCCGTGGGTTGCTGACCCCCCCGGGTTAGGGTTTATGTTGTGGGTTTGAGTTAGGATTGCGATGATCACAGTATGTGTTGACATTCGTGTTTTTTGTAGGATTGGGGTTTGGTTCAGGGGTTTCGATTAAAAAATCAGTTTGTGTTGACATTAGGGATTTGTGTTAGGGTTTGATTTAAAGCCCAAGCCTACAATTCCAAAGGGTTTGTGCTTGGATTTGGGTTTGGATAACAGTCACGGTCTGTGTTAGGGTTGGGGTTTTGATTCGGGTTCAGGACTCGGGTTGGTATTTAATTACAGTTAATTTCTGCATTGAGTGCACTTTGCAGAAGATTATTCCTCTGCAAAGTGTTTCAGTAGTCTTTCCGGAATCAGAAACTTAGCTGACGTTAAATTTTATTAGCATTTAAAGGCCTACTGAAATGATTTTTTTTTTATTTAAACGGGGATAGCAGATCTATTCTATGTGTCATACTTGATCATTTCGCGATATTGCCATATTTTTGCTGAAAGGATTCAGTAGAGAACATCGACGATAAAGTTCGCAACTTTTGGTCTCTGATAAAAAAAGCCTTGCCTGTACCGGAAGTAGCGTGACGTCGCAGGTTGAAAGGCTCCTCACGTTTCCTCATTGTTTACACCAGCAGCGAGAGCAATTAGGACCGGGAAAGCGACGATTACCCCATTAATTAGAGCGAGGATGAAAGATTCGTGGATGAAGAACTTAAGAGTGAAGGACTAGAGTGTAGTGCAGGACGTATCTTTTTTCGCTCTGACCGTAACTTAGGTACAAGGGTTCATTGGATTCCACACTTTCTCCTTTTTCTATTGTGGATCACGGATTTGTATTTTAAACCACCTCGGATACTATATCCTCTTGAAAATGAGAATCGAGAACGCGAAATGGACATTCACAGTGACTTTTATCTCCACGACAATACATCGGCGAAGCTCTTTAGCTACGGAGCTAACGTGATAGCACATCGGGCTTAAATGCAGATAGAAACAAAAGAAATAAACCCCTGACTGGAAGGATGTACAGAAAATCAACAATACTATTAAACCGTGGACATGTAAATACACGGTTAATGCTTTCCAGCCTGGCGAAGCTTAACAATGCTGTTGCTAACGACGCCATTGAAGCTAACTTAGCAACGGGATCTCACAGGGCTATGCTAAAAACATTAGCTATCCACCTACGCTGAGATCATTATTCATGCGTTCGTTACGTCTCATCTCGATTACTGTAACGTATTATTTTCGGGTCTCCCTATGTCTAGCATTAAAAGATTACAGTTGGTACAAAATGCGGCTGCAAGACTTTTGACAAAAACAAGAAAGTTTGATCATATTACGCCTATACTGGCTCACCTGCACTGGCTTCCTGTGCACCTAAGATGCGACTTTAAGGTTTTACTACTTACGTATAAAATACTACACGGTTTAGCTCCAGCCTATCTCGCCGATTGTATTGTACCATATGTCCCGACAAGAAATCTGCGTTCAAAGAACTCCGGCTTATTAGTGATTCCCAGAGCCAAAAAAAGTCTGCGGGCTATAGAGCGTTTTCTATTCGGGCTCCAGTACTCTGGAATGCCCTCCCGGTAACAGTTAGAGATGCTACCTCAGTAGAAGCATTTAAGTCCCATCTTAAAACTCATTTGTATAATCTAGCCTTTAAATAGACTCCCTTTTTAGACCAGTTGGTCTGCCGTTTCTTTTCTTCTCTCCTCTTCTCCCCTGTCCCTTGCGAGGGGGAGTTGCATAGGTCCGGTGGCCATGGATGAAGTGCTGGCTGTCCAGAGTCAGGACCCCGGGTGGACCACTAGCCTGTGCATCGGTTGGGGACATCTCTGCGCTGCTGACCCGTCTCCGCTCGGGATGGTTTCCTGCTGGCCCCACTATGGACTGGACTCTCGCTGATGTGTTGGATCCACTGTGGACTGGACTTTCACAATATTATGTCAGACCCACTCGACATCCATTGCTTTCGGTCTCCCCTAGAGGGGGGGGGGGGGGTTACCCACATATGCGGTCCTCTCCAAGGTTTCTCATAGTCATTCACCGACGTCCCACTGGGGTGAGTTTTTCCTTGCCCGTATGTGGGCTCTGTACCGAGGATGTCGTTGTGGCTTGTGCAGCCCTTTGAGACACTTGTGATTTAGGGCTATATAAATAAACATTGATTGATTGATTGACCTATGCCAGCCCTCATCTGCTCATCAACACCCATGCTCACCTGCGTTCCAGCGATCGACGGAGCGACGATCATAGATGCGGTCGGCGGCCCGGAGACGGAGGAAGTCAAGGTGAGGTCAGCGGCTAGCGCGTCTGCTATCCATCTCAAAGTCCTCCTGGTCGTGTTGCTGTAGCCCGCCGCTAAATACACCGATCCCACCTACAACTTTCTTCTTTGCAGTCTCCATTGTTCATTAAACAAATTGCAAAAGATTCACCAACACAGATGTCCAGAATACTGTGGAATTTTGAGATGAAAACAGAGCTTTTTGTATTGGATTCAATGGGGTCCGAATACTTCCGGTTCAACGATTGACGTCACGCGCATACGTCATCATACATAGACGTTTTCAACCGGAAGTTTAGCGGGAAAATTTAAAATTGCACTTTATAAGTTAACCCGGCCGTATTGGCATGTGTTGCAATTTCAAGATTTCATCATTGATATATAAACTATCAGACTGCGTGGTCGGGTTTCAGTAGGCTTTTAATGTGTGAAGACGCAACATGATAGTGTCACAAAAAAGAATACTAGCACTTACCTTTTCTATTTCGATAATGCCGTGTGCTGTTAGGTGATTCTGACCTTGGTCACAGAGGTCGCATGTTTTCTCCGGATGGACGTCCAAAGACTGGGTGTGCAGACGAGGCACTCCAGCATTGTTTGGATGATGGATGACGGTCATCTCAAGTGTGGCGAAGCTCTGCTGATGTGTCATCTGGAAAACTTACTATTTGTTTACGAGAAAGCGCCGTCGTTAGTTACCTCTACGCCTCCTTCGGGGAGTCTCAATGTGACACCGTGATAAGGCAAAGAGTCGCGGGGGCGCAGGTAAGCCGTTATTTTTAAAGGCGCTCTATCTCCAAGTCGCAGAAGGACACGTTGATAGCGGAATAAAGTACACAATCGTAAATGTTTATGCAGTATTTCTCTCTGTATGATTGCATTTTTATGGTTCATATTGCGATATGGCTTGTTTTTTGCCGCCATCGCCGGAGCAATGAAAGTAGATGCCGAGGGGGCATTTGCCTTTATGGAGCAGGAGAGGGAAGACGAGGCAGAAGACGACGAGGCTCCAGCTTGCCCTCGCACGGTAAACATACCGCACAGCTAAACGGCTGTTCAATCAATTTCAGCCAGATCGATTGGCATCAGTTCTGCCTGCATGCGCACACCCCCAGCCACTTTATTGTAAATCAATCATTTTGAAAACACCTCACAGAGGGGGTTTGTGTTAGGCGGAGGCAGGGCTGGGGTCCTCGCTCACTAATAAGCCATCAATTCCCACTGCCTGCATAGAAACCTTACCAGGCAACAACCACACACACACACTGGCAGACCGGAATAGGACTCCTGCCCGAAACCTAACCCTTAGCGTAGAGCAGGGGTCCCCAACCTTTTTGAAACCAAGAGCTACTTCTTGGGTACTGATTAACGCGAAGGG
Source organism: Entelurus aequoreus (assembly GCF_033978785.1). Taxonomy (NCBI): domain Eukaryota; kingdom Metazoa; phylum Chordata; class Actinopteri; order Syngnathiformes; family Syngnathidae; genus Entelurus; species Entelurus aequoreus. The sequence continues at coordinate 6,640,288 of NC_084739.1, read as the reverse complement.
CTACCAGTTTTTTTTTTGTTTTTTTTTATTTTTAATTTTTATTTTTTTGAAACCAAGAGCTACTTCTTGGGTACTGATTAATGCGAAGGGCTACCAGTTTGATACACACTTCAATAAATTGCCAGAAATAGCCAATTTGCTCAATTTACCTTTAACTCTATGTTATTATTAATAATGAATGATATTTACACTTAATTGAACGGTTTAAAAGAGGAGAAAACACGAAAAAAATGACAATTACATTTTGAAACATAGTTTATCTTCAATTTCGACTCTTTAAAATTCAAAATTCAACCAAAAAAAAGAGGAGAAAAACTAGCTAATTCGAATCTTTTTGAAAAAATTAAAAAAATAATTTATGGAACATCATTAGTATTTTTTCCTGATTAAGATTAATTTTAGAATTTTGATGACATGTTTTAAATAGGTTAAAATCCAGTCTTCACTTTGTTAGAATATATAACAAATTGGACCAAGCTATATTTCTAACAAAGACAAATCATTATTTCTTCTAGATTTTCCAGAACAAAAATTTTAAAAGAAATTCAAAAGACTTTGACATCAGATTTAAATTTGATTCTACAGATTTTCTAGATTTGTCAGAATAATTTTTTTGAATTTTAATCATAATAAGTTTGAAGAAATATTTCACAAATATTCTTCGTCGAAAAAACATAAGCTAAAATGAAGAATTAAATTAAAATCTATTTATTATTCTTTACAATAAAAAAATACATTTACTTGAACATTGATTTAAATTGTCAGGAAAGAAGAGGAAGGAATTTAAAAGGTAAAAAGGTATATGTGTTTAAAAATCCTAAAATCATTTTTAAGGTTGTATTTTTTCTCTAAAATTGTCTTTCTGAAAGTTATAAGAAGCAAAGTAAAAAAAATTAATGAATGTATTTAAACAAGTGAAGACCAAGTTTTTAAAATATTTTCTTGGATTATCAAATTCTATTTGAGTTTTGTCTCTCTTAGAATTAAAAATGTTGGGCAAAGCGAGACCAGCTTGCTAGTAAATAAATACAATTTAAAAAATAGAAGCAGCTCACTGGTGAGTGCTGCTATTTGAGCTATTTTTAGAACAGGCCAGCGGGCGACTCATCTGGTCCGTACGGGCACCGCGTTGGTGACCCCTGGCGTAGAGGCTTTCAAACTTTTCACACCAAGTACCACCTCGGAAAGTGGTAAATGGGTTATACTTGTACAGCCCTTTTCTACCTTCAAGGTACTCAAAGCGCTTTGACACTTGTTAGAATAATTGTATCTAAGTTATCACAAAAACTTTGTGTTGAAATGAGTTCCCAGCAAGAAGACAAAAACCTGTCTTTGGAACCTACCAAGAAGAAGGCTTGTTAAACTCCACCGTGTAGGGGAGAAGCAACATGAATGTGTTTCTGTTTCTTTCATGTATTGTAATCAACAGAAAGATATTGTTTTAACCCAGTGGTTCTTAACCTGTGAGTTGGCCTCAGGGGTTCGGCAAAGCCTCTGCCGCGGAGGTCAAGACACACCCGACTCATCGTGTAAAAAAAAAACTTCTCCCTATCGACGTATTTTGGATATTTGAGTCCTGGGCATGACGTTAAAGTGCATCCGGCAGTGGAGGCTCCTCTATGGGGTCTTGGGGCACTAGGAGGTTAACCCCTTTACTACTGTTACTCCAGGTGGCCCTTGGCAAAGGCCTAGTACCTGACTGCCCCCTAGCCAGGGATACGGTGAAGACCTCAACGGCGGAGCAGGCGGAAGACGGTAGATTTAAGAACTACCACAACGGTTGCGATGACGGAAGAAGGCTGCAGCAGAAAAAGGTCGCCACTGGACCCTGACCCGATTCTGTCAAGGATCGTGTGGTGACTGTCTGTGCACCAGTCTCCCTACGTAAAACAAAGTCATAAAGGGATACACCGCTACCAGGAGGATCGTCATACTCGTTCGAGTGACCGCCGATGATATTATGGATACCCCCAAAGAATGTTCCCTCTAATTTTCCATCTGATTTGCAGGTGTGTAATTTGTTGTGAGTTCATGCACTGTGTTGGTTTTGTTCTTTGAACAAGGTATGATGTTCATGCACGGTTCATTTTGTGTAGAAAAAAACATATAACTGTCTTGAATTTGAAAAAAAAAACATTTTATTTTTCACTAAAGAAGGGTTCGGTGGATGCACATATGAAACTGGTGGGGTTCGGTACCTCCAACAAGGTTAAGAACCACTGTTTTAACCCAAGAACTACAAAGCGGAGAGACGGCAGGATCTGCCCAAGTTCCAGACGACCTCTTTTTGAACTGTTTTACGAACCTCTTTTTGAACTCTTTTACAAATCTTTTTTTGAACTCTTTTACAAACATGTTCTTTGAACTGTTTCACAACCTCTTCTGTGAACTGTTTACTACCCCGTCCCTTTGGAAGCGGCTGTTGACATTGTTGGAAGCAGATCAGAATCATATCCATATTTAAGTGTTACTTCTTTCTAAACTCCTATAGTCATATAAAGAATAGCTAGTATTCTTCCTTCTTTTGAGTCTCACGGTAAGGTGTCGGCCTTCTAGATTGGAATGTGTCAGAGTAGAGATAACTCGGAGTAGTCTAAACAAAGGGAGTGGGGGCGGGGGACAGAGGGAAGATCACGGGACTTCCGGGGGTTTGAGGGGAGACCGAGCTAGACCGATCTGGACCGGGCTGGGGAACGCTGGTGTGCTGAATTGGTCTCAGTTTGTCCTCTAAGCTTGGAGAATAAACCACAAAATACCAACTGCTGCCTGTTGATTGAATATAAACATCAGCTTATTGCCATAAAAATAATCTGGGAGAGACTAGCAATTTGAATTCCCCATTGGAGGAATGCTGGTCGACGCAACAACATGTGGTCAGAGAAAGTCCAAATAAAGGAGGAGGCGTACAATCTTTCGCCAGAGCGTGCTGAGACACTGTTCAAGGGTACAGTGTCCGGGCGTCTCTCCTCAAATTGAGCCAAACGTAATTATGTCTCTGTTTGATTCTTTGCTTCTTGTCCTGTTTAATAGATGTCATCAGTGTTAGAACCTGACAACACAATTTCCACATTCCCCCATTCACACACTTATGGTGGGAGCTGCCATGTAAGGCCCTAACCCCGACCCATCAGGAGCAAGGGTGAAGTGTCTTGCTCAAGGACACAACGGACGAGACTAGGTTGGTAGAAGCTTGGGGATTGAACCAGGAACCCTCTCCCAACTGCGCCACACTGTCCCCACACTTGGCTCTCCAAGTCTTAGAATCCTAATGCTTGAAACTCTCATTCCAAACAGAGGTCCCTAACGTCGACATTGCACAATCCTTCAGACAGAGCTACAAGATAAGTTTGAATCGGTTGTCCAAGCAGGTTTGATCCATCCTTTCATTAGAACCCTGATCCTTTTCTTCAAAGAACAAACGTCATAATCCTTAGAGATGTCCAACCACTCACACGGTATCTTCTACATGAACAATATGGTGTTATTGTTTGAATGATGTTTGGTGGGCCCTAAATTAAAACCCTAACTCCTAGCCCCAAACCCTGACACCGACCCAATCACAACGCTATCCTCAACCCTGACCTGAACCTTAAGCACTGACCCTTCCAGTTCGAGATGTGACCTGGACTGATAAGTCATTGCTTGATCACACACTCTGTGCCTTGGGGAAAACACGTCTGTGAGTGTCAGTGGGAGTCGTCACAACACCTCAGAATTGGTGCCGCGGACGTTTGTAGGATTCCCGGTAGACAAACGAGTCTCTTCGACACAAGCGACACCTTCACCTGTATCAGCCGTCAATAGGTTTTGGTAGACGCTCATTTGAAGAGAGGTGTGATACACGCACAGGGAAGTGAAACGAGTTAACTTTTTAAGGCGGCTTGACTGATCCATGCTCTCCTTCCTTGTAGAAAAACAAGCTGATCGAGATCTGGAATCTAATTAAACATATGTATATATATTAAGTGTATATATATCAATGTGTATATATACACATGTATTTGTATATATATATATATATATATATATATATATATATATATATATATATATATATATATATATATATATATATATATATATATATATATATATATATAGATGTATATATGTATGTGTATAGGTTTAAATACGTGTGTATATAAATATATGTGTATATATATGTGTGTATATTTACATATTTATGTATTTATATATACATTTATATGTATATATATATGTATATGTGTGTACATATACATAGGTATATATGTATTTATATAGAGTATGTATATTTGTATAGGAATATATATACATGTATTCATAAGTATGTTTATGTATATATATATATATATATATATATATATATATATATATATATATATATATATATATATATATATATATATATATATATATATATATATATATATATATATATATGTATGTATATATATATATATATATATGTATATATATATATATATATATATATATATATATATATATGTATATATGTATGTGTATATGTTTAAATACGTGTGTATATAAATATATGTGTATATATATGTGTGTATATTTACATATTTATGTATTTATATATACATTTATATGTATATATATATGTATATGTGTGTACATATACATAGGTATATATGTATTTATATAGAGTATGTATATTTGTATAGGAATATATATACATGTATTCATAAGTATGTTTATGTATATATATATATATATATATATATATATATATATATATATATATATATATATATATATATATATATATATATATACATATATATATATATATGTATATATATATATATATATATATATATATATATATATATATATATATATATATATACATATCTATACATATAATATACATACATAGGTAAATTAGAATAAATGTATGCATATACACACACACACACACACACACACACACACACACACACACACACACACACACACACACACACACGTGTGTATATATATAATTCTATGTATATACATGTATACACACATGTATATGTGTATATATACATATGTAAATTTGTATACATGTATCTATGTATACATACTGTATATGTATATATTATTATATACATATTGGTATATAAGTATACATTAACATGTATCTGTGTTGATATGTATATTTATTGTGTATATGTATGTACATATATGCATGTGTATATATGTATACATCTGTATATTTATATACATACATTTATATTCATATGTATACATATGTATGTATGTATATAAACATATCTATACATATAATACAAATTATATGAAGTAGTATTTAACACACATATAGACAGTTGAACATATATACATGTGTATATATGTATGTATATATATATGTTTATATACACAAGTATATATATACATGTGTGAATATATTTTTGTATATGTATATTTATAAATATGTATGCATATGTATATATATTTATCCATAAATATAAGATGTATTATTTAACACACATATATACACATCCGTGTATATATACATGTGTATATTTACTTTATACATGTGGATATAAATATAGACATATGTATATGTTTATATACACATACTGTAAGTATATGTACATGTGTATGTATATACATTTTTCTATATGTATATTTTAATATATGTATCCATATATATATATATATAATATAATACAATTTATAGATGTATTGAATTACCACACATGTGTATATATGTGTGTGTATGTATATATATATATATATATATATATATATATATATATATTGTTTTTTGTGTGTATACATGTATATACATATGTATATATATGTACATACACATATGTACATGTGTATAAAATGATACATACTTGATAAGTTGTATACTGTACTATATTGTGGTATTAAAAACTTCATTATTTAATTCATGATTAGATCATTGTAACATAGCTCAAATTGGTTATGTTGTGATATAAGGTAATAGAAAAAAATTATAGTGTACTTGAGAAAGATACATACATACTTTTTACACTTATTAATCGTAATAATTAAGTATTAAAAATTTTTATGTTTGATATAATACAAAACGTCCAATATTCCCTTTCAAACATTATAATACATGTACATAATAAATACAATAATATCCCTGTACTATATTATGCTATTAAAATACCGATTTTTTCCAACTATAGTTATATCACTATTTATTAGAAATAATGTGAAACATAAACCTTCTGACAAGCACTCATTTTTTTTTATGTATCATATTAGGAATAAGCTCTCCACCATAATGGTTCATCATCATAATCTCTCCATGACATGTGTAGCTGCCATCAGGGCCGGCCCGTGGCATAGGCCGTATAGGCAAATGCTAAGGGCGCTGTCCATCAGGGGGCGCCACGCCAGTGCCACAAATGTTGGAGAAAAAAAAAAAAAAAGTTGGTACTATTATTTCTAAATACAAAAAATAATCCCACGTTAATTAAAATGCAAAGTAAAGCCTATTTAATAGAAATATTATTTGTTACAACATTACACCCCCCCCCCCATACCCCCCGCACGGTGCGCCCCCTCCCTTCCCGTATCATGACTCTTACCACATCAAAAAATCAACACAAGATGTCAAAACGGCCAAAACTGTCAGGTGCCCAGGGAAGACAAAAGAGAAAAGAAGAGGAGGAGAAACGAGAAAAAGACAGAGGTAGCAGGTAGGTAATGTTAGCCTACATGAAATTATTTGTCTGTTACAGAATGTGATAGTAACCTGGCTTTTTAGCATTAAGCTAATGTTACATGATTCGGCAATTGCTAATCAATAAGTAGCTAGTTCTGTTTTAACGTCGGGTTAATATTGTGGAGGGGGCTAAATTGTTATGGAAAATAATAATGTAACGTTAGGTAATTACAGTACTCCCACCTTACATTCCTCAGGGACATTAGTATTAGATCTTTTAAGCAGGTGTTTTTTGTTTACATTGTTATTGCCTTCTGGTTAGCTAATGTTTGCCCTGCAGGTAATAGTCACTTTTCCACCCCTTTATATATTAGGTATAGTTGTAAGCCTAGTTGTTAAAGTGCACATCATTAATGTTAATTAAGCAATATCACATGAGAGGGAATGCTGTTTTTTTAATTTGAGCACTGCTGTGATTCGGTTGAAGATAATCATAACATTCTCATAATAAGTTAATTTGCTTTCTTTTCTTCACTGCCGATGTGGGGGGGGCGCCACCTAAAATCTTGCCTAGGGTGCCAGATTGGTTAGGGCCAGGCCTGGCTGCCATAAAAAAAACAACAAACAAATAAAAGACACGCGTGGACATTTTTCTGGTTTAGAACACAAATACATCCATTTTTTTTAATTTGAGAAAAATACAAAAAGAAACCATGTACAATTTATGTACAGACATTTTGTACAAGACAGTAATATTTTATCAGCAGATTATATTTTGACAGAGTCAGGTAGGTCAACTCAGCACCATCAAAATAAAATAACCCATCGTATGTCGTCTATAGAACACGTCCAAAAAGAAACAAAAAAACTAAGCGACTGCTATGTCAAACTCCTGATTTGCTGCGGGTGATCGTGTGACGCCTGAAAACGCTCCTTAAAATTAATGATTATTATTATTAAGACTCCAGTCTCCGCTTGTGTTGTATAATTCTACGATATATTTATCACGTAAATGATGAAGTGCGGTTGTGTTTGCATCCTTCAGTCATCCTAATTGAAAGAGAAAGGCCACTTGTCGCGATAGTGGGACTCGGTGCGGGTCCTCCTTAGTGGAGCCTGCCTGGCACCGCGCTGGCATGGAGGCGTTGGACAGTGGATGTTCTCCATGCCAGTGCAAGACTGTCACGTGGGATATACTGTACTTATTCCGGGCTGGAATGAGAATAAAGCGAGTTGGAACGACTGAAGGATGCTCCGCCACAACTCTTCATGGCACTTCAAAAAACAAACAAAAGACATAAAAAAAAACATGACAACAAATCCCAATATTGCATTCATTTGTGTTGTGTTATTTTGCAGACTCTGTATTATTTTCTTTCCACCTTTAAGGACCTCGAATGAAATATAGGGTCTGTAAACGGGAAAAAAAAAAAAAAAAGACGCGGTTTGTGACGAAGCTCACAAAATGGAATGTTGTCAGCTCGGGATGCACATTAGGAGACAAAAAAATAAAAAATAATTAAAAAAATAAAAGATGTCCTCTCCGGTCGTTAACTGAAGTGGTGCTGCTACCTTTTTCCGATCAAATTCACACTGACGTTCCAATTTGCGGGATACGGCGGAGCCCCCGAAAAAGTCAAATACCCATCCTTCGAAAATGTGTGACAACCACGGAACAGGAAATAGAACTCTCATAACAATCATATTTTTATGGTTAATTTACTCTAAATTTCTACTGTAATTTTTCTTTTTTTTAAAAAATAGTTTATAAAACCGTAGAATTTAAGACATTACCTGTAAATAAACAATCCGCCTGTTATTTTAAGTAATATGCCAGTAATGACAAACTATGTATATTTCTATTTTTTTTTACAGAAAAATACCAAAATAATTATACATAGCATTTTCTGTTTTCTTAAATTACTTTCAAATTCATGTAAAATTACAGTAATTATTTTTCAATAATATGTAGCTGGTTAAATGTAAAAAAAATAAATAAAAAAAAATAAAAAAAATGTGTAGCTTGTAAAGTCTATGTCTATACTAACAATCTAATAAAGGTATTTTTCTGCAGAACTGTTTGCATCGTCACTTTATTAAAGGTGGTTGATCTTAAGAATTCGGAAAAAATGTGTCAAATAATGGTATTTTTCTGCGGAACTGCCAGCATTCTCACTTCATTAAAGGTGTTTGATCGTAATCATTTGGAAAAACTCTGTAGAATAAAGGTATTTTTCTGCAGAACTGTTTGCGTCGTCACTTTATTAAAGGTGGTTGATCTTAATAATTTAGTAAAAATCTGTAAAATTAGGTTATTTTTCCGCAAAACGTTCCATGAAAATGTCTGTAAATATAATGTTTTTGATCATTATTTGGTTTACAATGTTTTACTTTAATTTTATGGCAGCCGTAGCTGCCAGTACATTTTTTTTTTACAGTGCAGTACAATACAAACAATACAGTTCATTGATGAGCAGTACCTATAAAACACCACTAGAGGGCAGTATAGCTCCCGTGCTCCATAATGTAATCTCCAAAGGGCGATTACTTAAATTCAATTATAATGCACAGAGCTTAACTTCCTATAAGACAGTAAGATAACGTAAAGAAAGCGACCTAAAACATTTTTTAAAGGTTTGTTGGGATATAATTAAGATAATGAAGGATGAAGGGGTTTAAGAAATGTTGAGTATAGCTATGCTTAGAATAGGCCGTGCAACTAATCATATGTTGATTGATTGATTGATTGATTGAAACTTGTATTAGTAGATTGCACAGTACTGTACATATTCCGTACAATTGACCACTAAATGGTAACACCCGAATACGTTTTTCAACTTGTTTAAGTCGGGGTCCACGTTAATCAATTCATGGTAATGAATGTTCTGAGTTTCAGTTGAAACCGGGTCCAAGTTCATGCCGACGCACATTCACTCTTATCGTATAGATCGCGAGGGGAAGGGTGCATATTAGAATTGTATTACAATTGTATCCAATAGGGAATAAATACTTCTGATTTTAAGTTTATACATTGTGTCTTCTTTAACCTCTTAAGGCCCAAGCTGTTTGTTTACATGCTTTTTTTAAATTTATTTTTGCTATTTGGGCTCATTGGACCCTAATTAGAATAAAAACTAAAAACCATCTTTTGATATGATGTACTTAGTCCATAAGTACACAAGCGTGTACTTCATGTTTAGTGACATGCTAATTTTTATTTGTACACTTTTTTTTTTCCAAATTCCATTGTATGTTATACTCTTCTGACACCACCAGATGGCAGTATAAGTGTCCACATAAGTGGCCATAAGACCCCAATTCAGTAGTGTACACAATTCTGGAAATAAGAGTAGGCATGTGGCCACTAAGGCCTTTAGAGGTTAAACATCTTCTGGCTCCAGATTAAACGAATACTTCGACAGGTTCTAAAATAGCTATCAACGTAATTCCGATGTTTTTGTTTTTAATTGGAACTTAGAAGTCACTTGAAAAGTACAACAATAATAATGTACAAACCTTTTAGTTAAGAGCAATAGTTATTGAACTGCCATGAATTGATTAACGATTAAACAAGTTGAAAAACTTATTGGGGTGTTACCATTTACTGGTCAATTGTACGGAATATGTACTGTACTGTGCAATCTACTAATAAAAGTTTCAATCAATCAATCAATGAAAACTACCGTATTTTTCGGACTATAAGTCGCAGTTTTTTTCATAGTTTTGCCGGGGGTGCGACTTATACTCAGGAACGACTTATGTGTGAAATTATGAACACATTAGCGTAAAATATCAAATAATATTATTTAGCTCATTCACGTAAGAGACTAGACGTATAAGATATTATGGGATTTAGCGATTAGGAGTGACAGATTGTTTGGTAAACGTATAGCATGTTCTATATGTTATAGTTATTTGAATGACTCTTACCATAATATGTTACGTTAACATGCCAGGCACGTTCTCAGTTGGTTATTTATGCCTCATATAACGTACACTTATTCAGCCTGTTGTTCACTATTCTTTATTTAATTTAAATTGCCTTTCAAATGTCTATTCTTGGTGTCTTGGTAGAAATTAATTTCCCCCAAAAATGCGACTTATATATGTTTTTTTCCCTTCTTTATTATGCATTTTCGGCCGGTGCGACTGATATTCCGGAGCGACTTATACTCCGAAAAATACGGTAACCCAAGGCAGTACCTATAAACCACCATTAGGTGGCAGTATGCAAACACTACTTTCCTGTTCCTGCTAGTTTTGTTTACTTTTATAACACTTCTAAGACAGTCACCTAAAGTTATTTTTTTATATGGCAACCGACCGTTGTAAAATCCGACCAACTTTGGAGGCTCCGCTGTATGCAATTATTGGATTTTTTTGATCAAGTCGTAAAAAAAAAATTAAAAATCGTTTCATCCGGCTTGCAAAGATCCAATTTTTTTAACATCACAGGTTGTGTTTTTTCGTTTTTTTTCATTTTTCCAACTCTTGGTGAAATCTATTTGAGCTACAAGTGTGACGACGACGTGATCACAGTTCAAAGTTCACTCTGGGGACAAATGTGCATGAGGCTTCAGTATAGAGAGTTGCACCAACACCCGACAGACGCACATTAAAGCTTCCCGTTGTTGTTTGCCCCCACCCCCCCCACCCCCGATTCCAAAGAAAAGCATGGATTCACACAAATACCTAACACCATATCAGGTTCTTTCACCCGTGGTTTGGATATCTTACAGCCTGTAGGAGGCGAGACACGGCGACGTCTTTATATATTAAACAAAAAAACACAAAAAAGACACACTTTGTGTGTTCGTCTTTCTTCCGTCTTGGCGCTATAGGGACCTAATTTAGGTCAAACACACAGTAAGGTCGGAGGAAGCGACTATCTTCTATTGTTACTCCTAGATATAGATTTGATATAAGTATAGAACTCTTTAAGCCATTCTGTCTGTCCGCAGCTAAATAACGTGCTAATAGTCGTAGCTTATTTTATCCTGCTAAGCTTAGCGTTCGCGGAGGCGAGCTGCCGGGCTGAAGATGGCGAGCTAAACTTTATCGATAAAAATAATCTTTTATTACAAAAAAAAAAAAAACTAAAAATCTGCGTTTCCCAAACTCGTCAACTGAAGACGTTGGCATAAAACGGACGTCGACAAACAACAGACATGAACTTATTACGTTTCCATTTCAAGTTTGGGAAAGCCTTGTATGGAGGGAAAGAAAAAATGTTTACCTTTTGACGATGGCGCAGTCTGGTTCTATAAAAATGGATTTCCAAGCTGCGGTGTGAGAACTACTGGTGGGGCGCCGTCTCGTGGTACCCTAACCGTAACCCAGAACCAAATTAATGAGATTACAGGGATTTACGTATCAAAATTAGGGCTGTCAAAAATAACGAGCTAACTCTTGTGATTAATCACAAAAAATATTTTGACTAACCTCGGATGGTTACCTGGTTGTTATACGGCCAGTCGAAAATTAATTTCACTTATGCAGGCGAGTAATATCCATCCATCTAAAACCGCTTATCCGGAATCGGGTCGCGGGGACAACAGCTCCAGCAGAGACCCCCAGACTTCCCTCTCCAGAGCAACATTAGCAACTTCCTCCTGGGGAATCCCGAAGCGTTCCCAGGCCAGAGAGGAGATGTAATCCCCCCATCTGGTCCTTGGCCTGCCGCGAGGTCTCCTCCCAGTGGGACGTGCAACGAGGACCTCCCTAGGGAGACGCCCGTGAGACATCCACACGAGATGCCGGAACCACCTAAGCTGGTTCCTTTCCAAGCAAAGGAGCAGCGGCTCTACTCCGAGTCTCTCTCGGGTGACTGAACTTCTCACCCTATCTCTAAGGGAGATGCCAGACACCTTGCTGAGGAAACTCATTTCGGCCGCCTGTACCCGCGATCTTATTCTTTCCGTCATGACCCACACTTCATGACCATAGGTGAGAGTAGGAATGTAGATAGCTCGGTAGACCGAGAGCTTTGCCTTCTGGCTCAGCTCTCGTTTCGTCACAACAGTGCGGCAGAGAGACTGCAATACTGCCCCAGCTGCTCCGATTCTCCGGCTGATTTCCTTCTCCATCTTTCCCTCACTCGTGAACAAGACCCCGAGATACTTAAACTCCTCCACCTGGGACAGAGTCTCGTTCTCTACCGAGTAATATTCTGTGATTAATCACAATTCTTCCAAATTAAAAATATATAGTTTGACAGCACTAATAATATAAACGTAGAACTCACCTCATACAACACTAGCCGATTACCTCTGAGTACCAGCCACAATTACCATGATGGTGAGTCGCGGTAGTACTTGGTGTGTAAGAAAAAAATATACAAAAAAAATCGTAGTCATGTGCAAAGAGTTTTCGACCAGCGGTTTTCAAAGTGCAACCTGAAAAACATGTCGCTAAGCTAACGTCGGTCATGTTTAAAGGCTAGATTGATTGATTTTCATTTCCTAAACACCATTTTCTCGTAGCACCTCAACTTACGTGGTTATTTGGTTCTGCGACTGAGCTCTTAACTCAGAACTCTTGTATCTCAAATCAACGTTGCGGCTTCTTCTCAGCACTGTCCTTCAGACTCATGTTCTTAGCTCCAGTGTTTGGAACACAAATGTGTTGTTAGCAACACCCGTTGTTCTAGGGTCGCTCTTAGCAAGTTCCCTGTGCCATTCGCTACGTCAACTAACGGCGGGAATGCTGGTATCTCAGATTTTTGCTTGCAACCATAGCAATTAACCGAGAAACACTTAAGTTGAGGTACGGCTCCACTTTGAAAACCACTAGCTCGTGTAGACAAAACTAAAACCCCACAGCTGTCCTTGATTGGCATTGCATCTTCCACCCAACCAGGTTTGAACCGTTCGCAGAGCAGCTTAACTCCTGAGAGTCTTTTTTTTTTAAACATCTGGATTGACAACGGAGAACATCCAAGCCTCCGCGCCAACCCCGTGCCAGGCAGTCCGGTGCGGTCAAAGGAGGACCCGCTTCATGCCCACTTTTACGCGATACGTGGCCTTTCTTTTCATCAACTCTGTGATCTCTGCTGCTGCTCGTTCAAACAAGGTTGGGTTCAGGTACGGATGCAAGGTCTTTCTGAGCTAACTCCAGACAAGCCCGCCCGCCGAATGAAAGCATGTCCATGAAAGATGATAAGAGCTTACTAATAGTTAGGGATCCCGTCTTGTCTCCAATCCGAGACCCACAGTTCCTTGGCGGGGAACTTGGTTTTAGTGCAAATAGAACAGAAGTACACAGGATGGAGAAACGAAATGAGCCCAGCTGCTTGGAAGAGTCCGCTTGGATCTTTGGGTCCTGACGATGCAACCCTCATCCTCTTTAGAGCCTCAGTGGAGTCGGGTCACAAACAAACTATTGCAAAGAGTTACAGGAAGTACTGGCTTTCTTCTCCTTCCTTGGTTGTTCTTTTTCTTCTTTTCATCCTCGTCGCTCTCCAATCCTAAATTAATAATAATTCCAAAAAGTGCTAAGGAGGGGGAGGAGGGTCTGTACAATGCGTGTTTGATTGTCATTATGTACATCTCTATGGATACATCAATAAATAAAACAATGTCCAAAGAGCATGGAAGTAACATTAAAGATATACACATAGGAGGTCCCGACCTGTCAGTTCTTCGATTCCTCAACGCTCCTCCAACGGTGCCCGTGAAAACAAGAGCAGTTCAAAAGGGTTCAGCATTCATCTTCGACTTCTCTGATTGGTGGAATCAGACTACTGGTGGATTTGTATTGGTTGACTTGGTTGACCATGTGAGTGCTCATGGGCTTGATCTGAATGTTCCGTGGGTAGGCGTTGTCCGCTTCATCTGTAAACCATTTCTTTTCTGAAGGGGCGACACACAGGGAAGCAAAGACCACTGTTAGCATCGAAGAAAACAACTTCAGTTTTACTCGTAGGATTATTTTATGCCGCTCAGGTTCACATGCAAACTTCTGTTTTAGTCATCTGTCAATGGATGTTGTCATTCGTCCAGATCATTCTATTCTCAGGGCATTCAATCACAACTGGACTGTTCAGTTTGTCTTAGAAGACCTGTCCATTGGTCACATCTAGCCTGACCAATGCTCATCGACTTAGATCTGACCAATGCGCATATACTTTGATTGATCAAATCAAAGTCGATGATCTGATTTCGTCCGATCTAGTCTGACAAATGCTCATAGACTTGGATCCGACCAATGCGCATAGACTTTGATTGATCAAATCGAAGTCTATGATTTGACTTGGTCCGATCTCGTCTGACCAATGCTCATAGACTTAGATTGGTCAGATCTAGTTTGACCAATGCTCATCGATTTAGACTGGTTAGATCTAGTTTGACCAATGCTCATAGACTTACATTGGTCGGGATCTAGTCGAACCAAGTCATAGACTTAGATTGGTCGGGATCTAGTCCAAACAACGCTCGTAGACTTAGATTGATCAGATCTGGTCTAAACAATGCTCATAGACTTAGATTGGTCAGATTTAGTCTAACCATTGCTCATAGACTCAGTCTGACCAATGCTATCAGTCTACAAGCATGAACAGATGAGAGACGAAGTGTTTTCGAAGACAAACTGAACAGTCCAGTTGCAATCTATTAGATTCCCCAAGAGTTGTTGTTTGTTCTTAAAAACTGAGCTTTTCGAAAACTGCAACTACAAGAAAGACAAAGTTTGTGTGTAAATGAGGACATTTTTTGGGCGAAACTATCTGATGTATTTAACCTGAATTTATTAGGAATAATTCATCTACTGTAGTTATTGAGACAGTAAGTTATTCCTTGTCTCTGTCGCCAAAGTGCTTCAGTTGGTTTCTTTACTGTATGTAATGAGGACCTGCTCTATTGGTGAAGTGTCTACAAATAAATTTTGTGAATTAGGGTCAAAGAAATTTTTTTTATATTTAATTTCAAAAATGCGCTTTACGAAAAAGTCAGCTGATTAGTCTTCTGATCAGCGAAATAGCTTTTGATAGCCAACAAATGTTCAGTTCACACCGAAATCTTGAAAAGGTAGACATGTTTTAATCGTGACTAAGATTTTCTTACCAGGCACTTTTTACGACTTTTTAACATAAAGTAATAATTAGATCGGATTTCCGACATATCCTGTTAAAAAGCATGTTGCTGAACAACCAATTAAAAACAAGTTTTATTGTATTATTTAGTCATATTTTAGCAAGCATTCATGGTCTCTTCCAGGTTTGTGATGGTCAAACGATAAATGTGGTTTCATGTAGTTTGACTTAACTGTTGTATAATTCTAAATCTGAAATCTTAAACAAGATTAAAAATTGTTTAAATCAAAGTAGATTTTTTTTTTTTACAGACAAGATTGTTTTCTTACAGGTACTTTCTATCTTAGACCATGTAATCATTTGGTAGTAAATCATTCTTACCAGTTTGGACAGGTCAGCTTTTCCTGTTCTTATTTTGCCTTTTTAACGTGATTTTTCCACATTTTACTTAAGGTAAACAAACTGGTCTAACATAGTAAGAAAAATATATCTTGTTCGTCAAAAAAATTGTATGGATGGACTTTGATTTTAGGTATTTAATCTTGCTTAGGTTTCAGTTTTTGCTGTTGATCGTGATGTTCTCGCTCCCTGATGAAAACTAAATTTCGAGTGCAGGATTCACGATACAGCTTTTTAAAATTTCTAAAACTACGAAACAAATATTGCGTATTGTCCGATACCAATATTGATCCAATACGATACCCAGAGAAAAATGGTAGTATTTGTTAAAAACCGTCAGGAATGGACTTATGCTGTCTTTAAGTTAGAAGTGGAGTGGTAAATGTTTTGTTCTACCTTACAGACTTTGTATTTGTTATATACAACTATAATCATTTGATACTTGTTTATATTGACTAATGTTATGTTTCAGACGGCAATTTTGTTCACTGAAGGATTACTTGGTATGTATGTCTAGCTTGTGTGCTATTGTGTGCTTAGCTGTTGTGTAGCTGCTAGCCCCTAGTAGCCTATAGCCTACCATGTTTACATAAAATACAAGCAAAGACCTTGTGATCGTATTGGAGGACAATTAGATTATCTTTGCACAAGTAAACAGGCTGCGGGACTGCTTGTATCGGAGATTTTAGATGCAAGCGGATACAATCGTCTTTTTGCCGATGGACCGATATCAATATCGGATCGTGACAACCTGAAAAAAAACGTTGATTTTAGGTACTTAATCTTGTTTAGAGTTCAGTTTTTGTATTGCATCCATGTTTAAAACTCGGCATACAAGTGTGGAACTAGCCTAAGTGGCGAAAACCCTGTATCTTCACTTTCGGATCATTTAGACTTTTGAACAGAGAGTAATCTGATTGTTTGGGTTTCCCCTGTCTGTCCTTCAAAATAAAAACAATGGAAACATGTTTTATTATGAAGCTATGTTCGGCCAAAAAACATGCACATCCCATCCTTAAATTATAGCAACAATTAAGCAAAGGTTTGATTCCTAGTAAAAAATCTGAGAACTTCTGTGGTATTCACAGTGGGAAGGGGATTCATATAGTCACATTTGTCGCGGTTTAACTGACACATGAAACGTAACAATTTTTTTCTTGTTCAAAAACAAGAAAAAAAATACAAAAATTTGGGGTATTTTACTTGAACCAAGCAAAATTATCTGCCAATAGAACAAAAAAATTTGGCTTGTCAAGACTTTCCAAAACGAGTAAAATTAGCTAACCTCAATGTGTCGTGTCTGTTGATCATGTTTTTGTTTTAGTCATGTTCGGTTTTGTTTTTGGACTCTTTGTGCACTCTTGTTTGTTTTGTCACCATAGCAACCCATTCGTTTTTCACCTGTCATGTCACGCACCTGTCTCACGCTTTGCACTCGCACACCTGTCACTAATCATGTCACTGCTATTTAACACTGTCTGTTTCTGCTGATCGGCCTGGTGACATTATCTATCCTATCCACCCATACTACCTCTGCTACCCATGAGATTCCTGTTTAGTATAGTTCATGCTTCATGCCATGCCACAGTAAGTGCTTTTGTTTCATGTTCATAGTTAATCGCCTTCGTGCTAGTCTTTTGTTTTCATTAGTCAAGTTTGTTCTCCGCCATTGTGTGCGCCTTTTGTGTAGTTTGTTAGTATTTTAATAAATATGTACTCACATTCACGCCTTGCCCGCGCCAACTTTCCTTTGCATTCCGGGAAAACACAACACCCCAAGGACCACGTATTGACACAACGAACCCAAAAATAGCTTAAAATAAGTATATTCTCATTAATAACAAGTGCACTTTTCTTGATAGAAAAAAAAAACAGTCCTTTTTTCTCAATATGTTGAAAAATATTCTTAAATTAAGTAAATGCAAGTGCCATTATCTTGACATAATGATATGCAGTAGGCATTACATTTCTTGAAACCAGCCAACTTATACTAAAAACTGGCTTATTTTTTCTCAACATATTGAGAATATTTTTTCAATATGTTGAGAAATATTCTTAAATTAAGTGAATGCAAGTGCCATCATCTTGACATCATATGCGCTCGGCATTACATTTTTTGAAATCAGCAAACTTATACTAAAAACTAGTTTATTTTTCTTAATGGAAAGGAAGCAGTTAAGAATATATTTCTTACCTGCGAGAGATAATTTAGGGCCAAAACACTTAAAACAAGTAAAACACTCTAACATAAAATCTGCTTAGTGAGAATAATTATTAGGGATGTCCGATAATATCGGCCTGCCGATATTATCGGCCGATATATGCGTTAAAATGTAATATCGGAAATTATCGGTATCGTTTTTTTATTATCGGTATCGTTATTTTATTTTATTTTTTTATTAAATCAACATAAAAAACACAAGATACACTTAAAATTAGTGCACCAACCCAAAAAACCTCCCTCCCCCCATTTCTTTCTGTTATTAATATTCTGGTTCCTACATTATATATCAATATATATCAATACAGTCTGCAAGGGATACAGTCCGTAAGCACACATGATTGTGCGTGCTGCTGGTCCACTAATAGTGCAAACCTTTAACAGTTAATTTGACTAATTTTCATTCATTACTAGTTTCTATGTAACTGTTTTTATATTGTTGTACTTTCTTTTTTATTCAAGAAAATGTTTTCAATTTATTTATCTTATTTTACTAATTTTTTTTAAAAAGTACCTTATCTTCACCATACCTGGTTGTCCAAGTTAGGCATAATAATGTGTTAATTCCACGACTGCATATATCGGTTGATATCGGTATCGGTAATTAAAGAGTTGGACAATATCGGAATATCGGATATCGGCAAAAAGCCATTATCGGACATCCCTAATAATTATCTTATCAGACAGAAAATAAGCAAATATCACCCTTATTTGAGATATTTCATCTTACTTAGATTTCAGTTTTTGCAGTGGTGGCGCTTTCCATCATTTTCAGCAGACTGCATTGCAAAAACGATTAACCTTCCCCAGAAATGGGGCCGTTTGAATAATTTCCCCGCTGTCATTTACCTCTGGGTGTCCCTTCCTTTCGGCAAAAGTTGGACAAACTCGAATTTCAACTTGGCTATGTGGAGCACGACGTGCGTAAGTGTGAAGTGTGCGGCGTTAGCACGAAAGTCGTGTCACGCCCCCGGGGGTTGAGCGAGATGTCTGCCATCTCTCCAGCCGATACGGTCATTTTTTTTGTGGCCCTGGAAGCAGCACATCAGGTGCCCAGGTTTAGGAGGGAGGGATCATACCCTGTCCAATTTAATGCTTAAAATGGGTCAGTCTTAGTGTGACCGGCGGCGACGGGATGAGGTCGCACTTTGGCTGCGTCGGGAGGATATAAATCAATCTGACCTACGGTCGTGGTCAAAAGTTGACATGCACTTGTAAAGAACATAATGTCATGGCTGTCTTGAGTTTCCAATTATTTCTACAACTCTTGTTTTTTTGTGATAGAGTGATTGGAGCACATACTTGTTGGTCACAAAAAACATTCATGAAGTTTGGTTCTTTTTAGGGTCCGCCTGTACCCTGTATAAAGGAACCTATTGAATTTGTAATGTTTATTATTATTATTCCGCCGCCACAGAAAACGCTAATTTGACCCACTTAACATGCTTCAAAACTCACCAAATTTGACACACACATCAGGACCTGCGAAAAATTCCATAAAATAAAAAATAAAAAAACCCAAAAATCAAAATTGCGCTCTACCACCTGATGAAAACTGCGCTAGCATTAGCATCCTTGGCTATGCTAACAGACACTTGTCTCACTAAATCAGTTTTATTCAGAGTAACGTCAGATTTTGGTCAGAAATCGGCTCGATTAACCAGCTAGCTCGGTTAGCATCTTGTCGGGTCTCTAAAAAATGAAGTAATTGGGTCAATGTTGGACCTTTTATTGTGAAAGAGTCGGCGCAGACTCGACGTCTCTCGTAGTGAGCAGACGTCACACCTTCAGCCACACCGATATCACGCTAGTCGTTTTGAATATTTCGCGAAACAAACGACAATTAAAGCTGCAAGCAGCGTTGGTCGGGTCCCCCTTTTGGCAGGTGCTAGTCCTAGGTGTCCCAATACTTTTGTCCAGTGGTAGTCCTGAGTGAGACCTACATAGAGGTTTTTGTTTCGTGTCTCTACGATATTCGTGCTGGGAGTTGTTTCATGTCTCTAAGACGTTCCTACTGGAAGTTATAAGCAGTTTTGTCTGAGTTTTCCTCTAAAAAGCAGTTTTTTCTCTGTTTTATTTAAAAATTGCTCTAGAGCACAATTTTGAGTTTTGGGGTTTGGTTATTTTTTGAGATCGCAATTTCTACCAGTCCCGATGTGTGTGAGAAGTTTGGTGAGTTTTGAAGTATTTTAAGGGGGTCAAATTACAGCTCAAAGAGGCAAAAACGAGTTTTTTTAGTACAATTTTGTCTTGAAGGGGAAATTGCCAACTTCCTGTTGGTTTTTGCCCGAGGATGTAAAATTATGAAATGTAGGTCTAAGTCTGACCTACATAGAGGTTTTTGTTTCATGTCTCTACGACCTTCCTAGTGGGAGTTACAGGCAGTTTGTTTTTATTTTTTCCTAGGGGGCGCTAGAGCGCAATTTTTATTTTTGGGGTTTGGTTTTGTTATTTTGTTGAAATTTTCGCAGGTTCTGACTTGTGTGTCAAATTTGGTGAGTTTTGGAGCATGTTAAGTGGCTCAAATTAGCGTTCTTTGTGGGGTCGGTAAAATAATAATAATAAAAAAATAATAATAAAACCTTACAATAACAATAGGTTCCTTTGTAACCAGTACAAAGGACTCCCTGAGGGAGTCCTTTGTACAGGGTACAGGGCGGACCCTAAAAAGTCCCGACAAAAAGGGGTTCAATGGAATAAACCGTACGAGAGGCAGAACTTGCTAGCGCCGCGACATGCTAACCAAGCTAAGTTGCTATCTCCAAACGTCGAAGGATGTTGGGAGGCAACTTTTAGTTTGTTTACCGCACTAAAAGTGAATTTAAACATATCAAATTTAAACAATCTCAGCTTATAAAAGTGACAAAGCAGAAAATTGTTCTGATTCGGACTTTTAAACGCTCCTAAAAGATGCCGTGATTTAGATACATGCCATACCTTTCAACCACCACACCTATTATGGATCTCCGTGATGAAAACTCTACTAGCATTAGCATCCTTGGCTATAATAACAGACACGTTTTCAATGTTAGCATCAGATTTTGCTCCGAAATCGGGTCAGTTAGCCAGCCAGCTAGCTAGGTTAGCTAGGCGCCCCCTAGGAAAAAACAAAAACAAACTGCCTGTAACTCCCACTAGGAAGGTTGTAGAGACATGAAACAAAAAGCTCTATGTAGGTCTGACTTAGACCTACATTTCATAATTTCACATTCTCGGGCAAAAACCAACAGGAAGTTGGCAATTTCCCATTTAAGACAAAAATGTACTAAAAAAAAACTCATTTTTGCGTCTTTGAGCTGTAATTTGACCCCCTTAGAATACTTCAAAACTCACCAAACTTCTCACACACATCGGGACTGGTGGAAATTGCGATCTAAAAAAAAAAAAACCGAACCCCAAAACTCAAAATTGTGCTCTAGCACAATTTTTGAATAAAACAGAGAAAAAACTGCTCCTCGGAGGAAAGCACAGACAAAATGGCTTGTAACTTCCGGTAGGAACGTCTTAGAGACATGAAACAAATACCTCTATGTAGGTCTCACCTAGACCTACATTTCTTAGATCGACATCCTTCAGCAAAAATCAACAGGAAGTTTGCTATCTCTCCTTCAAAACAACATTTTTGTTAAAACCGGTCACCAAACATCAAACATTATCTCCTCCGAGCGCGTTTGTCGTTTCGGCTTCAAACTGCTACAGGAGAGAGATTGAACCCTTTTGATTAAAAGTTGAAGACGGCGTTGTGATTCGTGCTACCGTTTGGATTTGGAGGAGGAATCCCAGGAACACCATGCCTACCGTCAAGCATGGTGGTGGTAGTATTATGCTCCGGGCCTGTTTTGCTGCCAATGGAACTGATTTTTGGCAGCCATCCATAAGCTTCTGGTTGAATTTGTGACCACTCCTCTTGACAAAATTGGTGCAGTTCAACTACATTTGTTGGTTTTCTGAGATGGACTTGTTTCTTCAGCATTGTCCACACGTTTAAGTCAGGCCATTCTAAAACCTTCATTCTAGCCTGATTTAGCTATTCCTTTACCACTTTTGACGTGTGTTTGGGGTCGTTGTCCTGTTGGAACACCCAACTGCGCCCAAGACCCAACCTCCGGGCTGATGATTTTAGGTTGTCCTGAAGAATTTGGAGGTAATCCTCCTTTTTCATTGTCCCATTTACTCTCTGTAAAGCACCAGTTCCATTGGCAGCAAAACAGGCCCCAGAGCATAATACTACCACCACCATGCTTGACGGTAGGTGTGGTGTTCCTGGGATTAAAGGCCTCACCTTTTCTCCTCCGAACATATTGCTGGGTATTGTGGCCAAACAGCTCCATTTTTGTTCCATCTGACCACAGACATTTTCCTCCAGAAATCTACTGATTTTGTTAGTTTTTTTACAGTTCTATAGATGAAAAAATGATACAACTGTTATTTTTACATAAAATCAAGAGTCATTGTTTTTACAGTCCCTTACAGTTAATGAAAAAATGGTGCTTTTTAATTTTCACTATAAAATTCTAGGCACCCAGCTGCCAGTTTTTTTAATTGACGTAAAATCATCGGTTTTTGCAGTGCATTTTTGTCAAAATATATAAAAAAACGGTAGTATTTTTATTTTTACAGTAAAATTCTGACAGTTGAGCTACCAGTTTTTTTTTATTGATGTAAAATCTACATTTTGTGTATTTTTTAATGTAATTAGTTACCGTAGATTGTAAAAAACTGTTATTTTTACTGTTATTTAAATGACTGTAGATTTTATGGTAAACTGGCAGCTCCGTCGCCAGAATTTTAGCGTGAAAAATAACAGCGGTACCGTTTTTTTCCCGTTTACTGTAATGCACTGTAAAAAATAACTGTAGATTTGATGGTATCTTTGTCCATGTGATGTCGGATGGAACACAAATTGAGCTGTTTGGAAACCAACACATTAAGCTGAACTGTACCAATTTTGTCAAGAGGAGTGGTAGCCAGAAGCTGACTTAAACGTGTGGACAATGCTGAAGAAACAAGTCCATGTCAGAAAACCAACAAATGTAGTTGAACTGCACCAATTTTGTCAAGAGGAGTGGTCAAAATTTCAAGCAGAAGCTTGTGAATGGCTACCAAAAATCAGTTCCATTAGCAGCCAAACATGCCGAGAGCATAATACTACCACCACCATGCTTGACGGTGGTAATGGTGTTCCTGGGATTAAAGGCCTCACCTTTTCTCCTCCAAACATATTGCTGGGTATTGTGGCCAAATAGCTCAATTTTTGTTTTATCTGACCACAGAACCTAACATCATCAACCCGGAGGTTGGGTCCTTGTGATGTCAGCTGAAACAAAAATCGAGTTGTTTGGCCACAATACCCAGCAATATGTTTGGAGGTGAAAAGGTGAGGCCTTTAATCCCAGAAACAGCATGCCTACCGTCAAGCATGGTGGTGGTAGTATTATGCTCTGGGCCTGTTTTGCTGCCAATGGAACTGGTGCTTTACAGAGAGTAAATGGGACAATGAAAAAGGATGATTACCTCCAAATTCTTCAGGAAAACCTAACATCATCAGCCCGGAGGTTGGGTCTTGGGCGGGGTGTTCCAACAAGACACTGACCCCCAAACACATGTCAAAAGTGGTAAAGGAATGGCTAAATCAGGCTAGAATTAAGGTTTTAGAATGGCCTTCCCAAAGTCCTGACTTAAATGTGTGGACAATGCTGAAGAAACAAGTCCATGTCAGAAAACCAACAAATTTAGCCGAACTGCACCAATTTTGTCAAGAGGAGTGGTCACAGATTCAAGCAGAAGCTTGTGGATGGCTACCAAAAGTGCCTTATTGCAGTGAAACTTGCCAAGGGACATGTAAGCAAATATTAACATTGCTGTATGTATACTTTTGACCCAGCACATTTGCTCACATTTTCAGTAGACCCATAATAAATTCATGAAAGACCCAAACTTCATGAAAGTTTTTTTGTGACCAACCAGTATGTGCTCCAATCACTCTATCACAAACAAAAATTAAAGCTGCAGGCAGCGATGGACGGGACCGACTTTGAAGGCTCATAAAATCCAAACCGGAGCAGTAATTAAAACTCTTTCATTAACTTTTAATCAGAAGGGTTCAATCTCTCTCCTGTGCTAGTTTGAAGCCGACACGACAAACGCGCTCAGAGGAGATAATGTTTGAAAAAAGGTGACTGTTTTTACTCAACTTTTGTTTTGAAGGGGGAATTGCAAACTTCCTGTTGATTTTTGCTGGGGGTTGTCAGTGTATGAAATATAGGTCTAAGTGAAACCTACATAGAGGTACACTACCGTTCAAAAGTTTGGGGTCACATTGAAATGTCCTTATTTTTGAAGGAAAAGCACTGTACTTTTCAATGAAGATAACTTTAAACTAGTCTTAACTTGAAAGAAATACACTCTATACATTGCTAATGTGGTAAATGACTATTCTAGCTGCAAATGTCTGGTTTTTGGTGCAATATCTACATAGGTGTATAGAGGCCCATTTCCAGCAACTATCACTCCAGTGTTCTAATGGTACAATGTGTTTGCTCATTGGCTCAGAAGGCTAATTGATGATTAGAAAACCCTTGTGCAATCATGCTCACACATCTGAAAACAGTTTAGCTCGTTACAGAAGCTACAAAACTGACCTTCCCTTTGAGCAGATTGAGTTTATGGAGCATCACATTTGTGGGGTCAATTAAACGCTCAAAATGGCCAGAAAAAGAGAACTTTCGTCTGAAACTCGACAGTCTATTCTTGTTCTTAGAAATGAAGGCTATTCCACAAAATTGTTTGGGTGACCCCAAACTTTTGAACGGTAGTGTATATATATATATATATATATATATATATATATATATATATATATATATATATATATATATATATATATATATATATATATATATATATATATATATATATATATATATATACACATATGTATGTATGTATATATGTATGTGTGTATATATGTATACACATATGTATGTATGTGTATATATATATATATGTATGTATATTTGTATACACATATGGAAATATATATGTGTGTATGTACATATGTGTATCTATATGCATATATACATATACATCTGAAACTCGACAGTCTATTCTTGTTCTTAGAAATGAAGTCTATTCCACAAAATTGTTTGGGTGACCCCAAACTTTTGAACGGTAGTGTATATATATATATATATATATATATATATATATATATATATATATATATATATATATATATATATATATATACGTGTATATATATATATATATATATATATATATATATATATATATATATATATATATATATATATATATATTTATATACACATATGTATGTATGTATGTATATATGTATGTGTGTATTTATGTATACACATATGTATGTATGTGTATATGTATATATGTATGTATATTTGTATACACATATGGAAATATATATGTGTGTTTGTACATATGTGTATCTATATGCATATATACATATACATCTGAAACTCGACAGTCTATTCTTGTTCTTAGAAATGAAGTCTATTCCACAAAATTGTTTGGGTGACCCCAAACTTCTGAACGGTAGTGTATTTGTTTCATGTCTCTACGACATTCCTACTGGGAGTTAGAGGCAGTTTTGTCTGTGTTTTCTTCCTAGGGGGCGCTAGAGCGCAATTTTGAGTTTTGGGGTTTGGTTTTTTGGATTAGATCGCAATTTTCGCCAGTCCTGATGTGTGTGTCCAATTTGGTGAGTTTTGAAGCATGTTAAGGGCGTCAAATTACAGCTCAAAGAGACGGCGGTATAATAATAAAACGCTAGAAATACAATAGGGTCCTCTGTCCCAAAGGGACATCGGGACATTATGTTCTTTACAAGTGCATGTAAAGAAAGCGTGTTGTCCGCCATGTATCGGGAACAGGACTTTGCAGGAGGGAAATATGAGCAAACTCACACAGACCGATGCAAAGTTACACAAAAAGAAAGAAAAAGAAAACGAGCGATAAAAGGCAGGCCAAAACAACCATTTGCAAAGGGAGTTCATAAAAAGGTGCTGATCAACCTCATGCATTGTGGGTGAGCGAGGGGAGGGGAGAGCAGCAGCAGCAGCAACACATTTTCAACTGAGACATGTCGGTTGCAGTGAAGAAGGAGAAATAAAGCAAACTCCCCGCCCCTGCACATCATAACAACGTCCACGGGGAGAAGGGGACGCAGTTATGATCGGTAACCCCAGAAGTTGCTAAGTCATGCAGAATGGTTAACTTGCATACCTGGACCCATTCTATTCATCCTTGTTGCACTTCAGAGAGAGAGGTGAGTAATCTACTGTAAGTAAGCCGTAGTTACACAGCAAAATACACAAGGGACAGACCACTACACGCACAACAAACAAACGTCATTTTTACATGCTTTTAAAGGTCCCCTATTATGCTAAATATAGTACCAGCGATATGTTTCTCTGGAGCCTGTTTATGAGCAACTAGCGGAGGGGGAAAAAAATAATTCACTTGTTGGTGCACTGCGAAAAGTCAGTGTTCAAAAACAAGAAAAAAAAAATGCAAAAATTAGGGGTATTTTATTTGAACTGGCACTTTTTGAGTTGAGGTTTTTACAGACATCATGAAGGATGTATGACACATTGTATGAATAAAGGCTCACCTGTGGGGGCGGCATAGCTCGGTTGGTAGAGTGGCCGTGCCAGCAACTTCAGGGTTGCAGGTTCAATCCCCACTTCCCGCCATCCTAGTCACTTCCGTTGTGTCCTTGGGCAAGACACTTTACCCCACTGGTTTAAATGTAACTTAGATATTGGGTTTTTACTGAAATCTAAGTAAGATGAAATATCTCAAATAAGGGTGATATTTGCTTATTTTCTGTCTGGTAAGATAATTCTTCTCACTAAGCAGATTTTATGTTAGAGTGTTTTACTTGTTTTAAGTGTTTTGGTCCTAAATGATCTCAGTAAGATATTACAGCTTGTTGCTGAGATGTTATGACCTATATTGAGTAAAACATGCTTGAAACTAGAATATCAACTGTTGCAAAGCTGTGTCATCAACACTCACAAGTATAAAACTACTCTTTTAAAGTAATAATTTCTTACTTCAAGCATGAAAAAAAAAAAATCATGATGCCGAGCGCATATCATTATGTCAAGATAATACATACTTGCCAACCTTGAGACCTCCGATACCGGGAGGTGGGGGGCGTGGTCGGGGGTGGGGCGGGGTGTGTGGTTGGGGCGTGGTTAAGAGGGGAATATATTTAAGCTAGAATTCACCAACTCAAGTATTTCATTTCATTTCTTTTATTTATATGTATAATAAAATATACATATATATATATATATGTGTGGGGGAAAAATCACCAGACTATTTCATCTCTACAGGCCTGTTTCATGAGGGGTTTACCTCAATTCTCAGGAGATTTAAATCTCCTGAGGATTGAGGTAAACCCCTCATGAAACAGGCCTGTAGAGATGAAATAGTCTGGTGATTTTTTTCCCACACATACATATTACGCTCTACCACGGTATTGAGCACTATTTTTTGGATAATCTAATTAAGACATACATATATATATATATATATATATATATATATATATATATATATATATTATATATATATATATATATATATATATATATATATATATATATATATATATATATATATATATGTGTGTGGAATACTTGACTTTCAGTGAATTCTAGCTATATATATATATATATATATATATATATATATATATATATATATATATATATATATATATATATATATATATATATATATATATATATATATATATATATATATATATATATATATATATATATATATATACATATATATATATATTTTTTTTTTTTTAATTTTTTTTATTTTTTATTATACATACAAATAAAAGAAATACTTGAATTTCAGTGTTCTGGAGGCTATCCAGTAGATGGCAGTATTGTCCTGTTTAAGAGTGTCACAACATTGCTGTTTACGGCAGACGAACTGCTTTACGGTAGACTAAACGTGACTGCTGTTGTTGTGTGTTGTTACCGCGCTGGGAGGACGTTAATGAAACTGCCTAACAATAAACCCTCATAAGAAACCAAGAACTCGCCCTCGATCATTCTACAGTTATGACGTCATTGAGCAGGCAAGCTGTTTATATTGTGGGAAAGCGGACGTGAGAACAGGCCGTCCCCACTCAGGTCCGCATTGAGCTGGAGGGGGCGTGGCCTCCAGCTCCGGCTGAATACCGGGAGTTTGTCGGGAGACAATTTCTGCCGGGAGGTTATTGGGAGAGGCGCCCGGGAAAAACGGGAGGGTTGGCAAGTATGAGATAATGGCACTAGCATTTACTTAATTTAAGAATATTTTTCAACATATTGAGCAGAAAGGTCTCTTTTTTTTCTACCAAGAAAAGTGAGAATATACTTATTTTAAGGTATTTTTGGGTTCATTGAGGTTAGCTAATTTTACTTGTTTTGGAAAGTCTTGACAAGCCGAATTTTCTTGTTCTATTGGCAGATAATTTGCTTCGTTCAAATAAAATACCCCTCATTTTTGTATTTTTTTTTCTTCTTGTTTTTGAACACTGACTTTTTGCAGTGCATAACTATAATTCACTTCACTTCACCTAGCATAAGTTGTACAGGGTTTCTGCAGCTACCAGCAAATGGAATGTAATGCCTTTTAATGCAACTTAAATGCAATGCCTTATGTTCTACAGCAGATCATACAATAGTCTGTACAGACACAATTGTAAGCATTTGACAGATAATGCGGAATAATTTCAATGTTTACATTAACTTTGACCAAATGATGCACTAATGTAATCATAAGATATAATATAGTGCAAGTTTTAAACGCAATTAACACATTGTCATTACTGTAGTATTTTTAGCCATTGTAGTTAGATGTTCAATAACTTCATTATCCTAAATAGTTAAACAAATACAAAAAATATATATTTATTGAACATTTAGAAGTGCAGTTTTTTCCCCATTAGAAAAACTGGCATGGGTGGTTTGTAGAGATGTCCGATAATATTTTTTTTTGCCGATATCCGATATTCCCCAACTCTTAATTACCGATTCTGATATCAACCGATACCGATATATACAGTCGTGGCATTAACACATTATTATGCCTAATTTTGTTGTGATGCCCCGCTGGATGCATTAAACAATGTAACATTAAATTAAATTAAATTAATTAAATTAATTAAATTAATTAAATTAATTAAATTAATTAAATTAACATTAAACAATGTAACAAGGTTTTCCAAAATAAATCAACTCAAATAAATCAACTCAAGTTATGGAAAAAAATGCCAACATGGCACTGCCATGTGTTCAAAACATCAACTTGGAATTTGGGACATGCTCTCCCTGAGAGAGCATGAGGAGGTTGAGGTGGGCGGGGTTGGGAGTAGCGGGGTTGTATATTGTAGCGTCCCGGAAGAGTTAGTGCTGCAAGGGGTTCTGGGTATTTGTTCTCCTTTCACACAAATAAAGACGCAAAAGAAAAAATGTTGGCAAACCTACTCCTAATCTTTAATTAGGAGTAGGTTTTTTTTAATGTGACATACAGTATGGCATCTATTACATTGGACAAGTGTATTTTATTTTATTTTCTATAAGAAAAGTGGATAAAATGCACAATAGCGCTTCTTGGCAGTACTCATTAACATTAGTATTAGATCCACACACACAAAACCGCGTGTTAATATAAGTACTTTTAAACTGTCTAATTTCTCGTTGCCTAAAACAACTAGTTTAATGTATGCATCATTTCCACCACAAACTAGTTTAATGTATGCATCATTTCCACCACAAACTAGTTTAATGTATGCATCATTTCCACCACAAACTAGTTTAATGTATGCATCATTTTCACCACAAACTAGTTTAATGTATGCATCATTTCCACCACAAACTAGTTTAATTCATGCATCATTTCCACCACAAACTAGTTTAATGTATGCATCATTTCCACCACAAACTAGTTTAATGTATGCATCATTTTCACCACAAACTAGTTTAATGTATGCATCATTTTCACCACAAACTAGTTTAATGTATGCATCATTTCCACCACAAACTAGTTTAATTCATGCATAATTTCCACCACAAACTAGTTTAATGTATGCATCATTTTCACCACAAACTAGTTTAATGTATGCATAATTTCCACCACAAACTAGTTTAATGTATGCATCATTTCCACCACAAAGTAGTTTAATAAATGCATAATTTCCACCACAAACTAGTTTAATGTTTGCATTATTTCCACCACAAACTAGTTTAATTTATGCATCATTTCCACCACAAACTAGTTTAATTTATGCATCATTTCCACCACAAACTAGTTTAATGTATGCATAATTTCCACCACAAACTAGTTTAATTTATGCATAATTTCCACCACAAACTAGTTTAATACATGCATCATTTCCACCACAAACTAGTTTAATTTATGCATAATTTCCACCACAAACTAGTTTAATGTATGCATCATTTCCACCACAAACTAGTTTAATTTATGCATAATTTCCACCACTAACTAGTTTAATACATGCATCATTTCCACCACAAACTAGTTTAATATATGCATCATTTCCACCACAAACTAGTTTAATGTATGCATAATTTCCACCACAAACTAGTTTAATTTATGCATCATTTCCACCACAAACTAGTTTAATGTATGCATCATTTCCACCACAAACTAGTTTAATGTATGCATCATTCCCACCACAAACTAGTTTAATGTATGCATCATTTCCACCACAAAGTAGTTTAATGTATGCATCATTTCCACCACAAACTAGTTTAATGTTTGCATCATTTCCACCACAAACTAGTTTAATGTATGCATCATTTTCACCACAAACTAGTTTAATGTATGCATCATTTTCACCACAAACTAGTTTAATGTATGCATCATTTCCACCACAAACTAGTTTAATGTATGCATCATTTTCACCACAAACTAGTTTAATGTATGCATAATTTCCACCACAAACTAGTTTAATGTATTCATCATTTCCACCACAAACTAGTTTAATGTATGCATCATTTTCACCACAAACTAGTTTAATGTATGCATCATTCCCACCACAAACTAGTTTAATGTATGCATCATTTTCACCACAAACTAGTTTAATGTATGCATCATTTTCACCACAAACTAGTTTATTTTATGCATCATTTTCACCACAAACTAGTTTCATGTATGCATCATTTTCACCACAAACTAGTTTAATGTTTGCATCATTTCCACCACAAACTAGTTTAATGTATGCATCATTTTCACCACAAACTAATTTAATGTATGCATCATTTCCACCACAAACTAGTTTAATGTATGCATCATTTCCACCACAAACTAGTTTAATGTATGCATAATTTTCACCACAAACTAGTTTAATTCATGCATCATTTCCACCACAAACTAGTTTAATATATGCATCATTTCCACCACAAACTAGTTTAATGTATGCATCATTTTCACCACAAACTAGTTTAATTTATGCATCATTTCCACCACAAACTAGTTTAATGTATGCATCATTTCCACCACAAACTAGTTTAATGTATGCATAATTTCCACCACAAACTAGTTTAATTTATGCATCATTTTCACCACAAACTAGTTTAATTTATGCATAATTTTCAATCAATCAATCAATTTTGTTGTTATGAAAATGACAATAAAGGAATTGATTGATTGATTGATTGAAACTGTTAAAAATAATATAATATGGGACCTTTAAGCGCTTTTACCACTTACAAAAAACTTTATCATAACAATATGTGCATGCTTTTAGACAATACTGTAAACTTCTCCTTGATTATCTTCTTAATACAAAGGTGCACTTAATATGTCGGCCACACGGCATTTAGTGCGCGATATAAACAAAACAGGAAGGAGAAGTGCCTGCGAACATGCAGTGAAGCAGATGCACCATGGAATGTCAACGTGAGGTATGACAGAGGTTTTGAAAATCTCCTTTAATCTACTGAAAAACATTCTGCATTCTACATATAAAATGCATTTATTTCAAAAGAAGGAGCCATTAAAAAATATGAAAATGAGTGTTTTATTATTTCACTAATAACAGTGGTTCACTTTCTTTTATTGTGTGACAAGAAAAAAATAACACTGTTGTATTTTTGTATTATGTTGGTTGAATGTTACATACTTTAGGATGGTGACAGCTTGACCCTGGAACGGATCATTTCTCATATCATTATAATATAAGTGGATGAAAAACGAAATAAATATGAAATAAGTGGATGTCTACTATCATTTTGGGGGAATTTTTTTATTTTAGAGGTTTTTCTGTAATTTAAATTAGTTTTTTCTGGAATAAAAATCAATATTAAGTCTGAGCATTACTAAAACGTAAAAAAAAAAAAAATTTCACCCAAACTACTCTCACTATTTTGAGTATAAATATGAAATACGTAGACGTCTACTATCATTTTGGGGGAAAAAAATGATTTTAGATATTTTTTTTGTAATTAAATTTTTTTTTTTCTGAAATAAAAATCAATATTAAGTTTGAGCATTACTATCTTTTTTTTTTGGGGGGGGGGGGGTATATTTTAGAGGTTTTTCTGTAATTTCAATAATTTTTTTCTGAAATAAAAATCAATATTAAGTCTGAACATTAGTAAAACGTAAAAAAAACAGATGGATTTCACCCAAGCTACTCTTACTATTTGGAGTATAAATATGAAATAAGTGGACGTCTACTATCATTTTGGGGGGAAAAAAAAAAATCGATTTTAGAGGTTTTTCTGTAATTTAAATTATTGTTTTCCGAAATAAAAATCAATATTAAGTCTGAGCATAACAAAACGTAAAAAAACAGATGGATTTCACCCAAGCTACTCTTATTATTTTGAGTATAAATATGAAATAAGTGGACGTCTACTATAATTTGGGGGGAATTTTTTTTATTTTAGAGGTTTTTCTGTAATTTAAATAATTTTTTTCTGGAATAAAATCAATATTAAGTCTGAGCATTACTAAAATGTAAAAAAAACAGATGGATTTCACTGAAACTACTCTTACTATTTTGAGTATAAATATGAAATAAGTGGACGTCTACTATCATTTTGGGGGATTTTTTTTAATTTTAGAGGTTTTTCTGTAATTTAAATTATTGTTTTCCGAAATAAAAATCAATATTAAGTCTGAGCATAACAAAACGTAAAAAAACAGATGGATTTCACCCAAGCTACTCTTATTATTTTGAGTATAAATATGAAATAAGTGGACGTCTACTATAATTTGGGGGGAATTTTTTTTATTTTAGAGGTTTTTCTGTAATTTAAATAATTGTTTTCTGGAATAAAATCAATATTAAGTCTGAGCATTACTAAAATGTAAAAAAAACAGATGGATTTCACTGAAACTACTCTTACTATTTTGAGTATAAATATGAAATAAGTGGACGTCTACTATCATTTTGGGGGATTTTTTTTAATTTTAGAGGTTTTTCTGTAATTTAAATGATTGTTTTCCGAAATAAAAATCAATATTAAGTCTGAGCATAACAAAACGTAAAAAAACAGATGGATTTCACCCAAGCTACTCTTATTATTTTGAGTATAAATATGAAATAAGTGGACGTCTACTATAATTTGGGGGGAATTTTTTTTATTTTAGAGGTTTTTCTGTAATTTAAATTAGTTTTTTCTGGAATAAAAATCAATATTAAGTCTGAGCATTACTAAAATGTAAAAAAACCAGATGGATTTCACCCAAGCTACTCTTACTATTTGGAGTATAAATATGAAATAAGTGGACGTCTACTATCATTTTTGGGGAAAACATTTATTTTAGAGGTTTTTCTGTAATTTAAATAATTTTTTTCTGGAATAAAAATCAATATTAAGTTTGAGCATTACTAAAACGTAAAAAAACAGATAGATTTCACCCAAGCTACTCTTACTATTTTGAGTATAAATATGAAATAGGTGAACAATTACTATCATTTTGGGGGGAAAAAATAGATTTTAGAGGTTTTTCTGTAATTTTTTTTTTTTTCTGAAATAAAAATCAATATTAAATCTGAGCATTACTAAAACGTAAAAAAACAGATGGATTTCACCCAAGCTACTCTTACTATTTGGAGTATAAATATGAAATAAGTGGACGTCTACTATCATTTTGGGGGAAAAAAATGATTTTAGAGGTTTTTCTGTAATTTAATTTTTTTTTTTCCGAAATAAAAATCAATATTAAGTCTGAGCATTACTAAAATGTAAAAAAAACAGATGGATTTCACCCAAGCTACTCTTACTATTTGGAGTGTAAATATGAAATAAGTGGACGTCTACTATCATTTTGGGGGAATTTTTTTTATTTTAGAGGTTTTTCTGTAATTTAAATTATTTTTTTCTGGAATAAAATCAATATTAAGTTTGAGCATCACTAAAACGTAAAAAAACAGATGGATTTCACCCAAACTACTCTTACTATTTGGAGTATAAATATGAAATAAGTGGACGTATACTATCATTTATCATTTAACATTTATTTTAGAGGTTTTTCTGTAATTTAAATATTTTTTTTCTGAAATAAAAATCAATATTAAATCTGAGCATTACTAAAACGTAAAAAAACCGATGGATTTCACCCAAGCTACGCTTACTATTTTGAGTATAAATATGAAATACGTGGACATCTACTATCATTTTGGGGGGGGGGGAATTTGATTTAGAGGTTTTTCTGTCATTAAAAAAAAATAATTCTGAAATAAAAATCAATATTAAGTCTGAGCATTACTAAAACGTAAAAAAACCGATGGATTTCACCCTAGCTACCCTTACTATTTTGAGTATAAATATGAAATATGTGGACGTCTACTATCATTTTGGGGGAAAACATTTATTTTAGAGGTTTTTCTGTAATTTAAATCATTTTTTCTGGAATAAAAATCAATATTAAGTTTGAGCATTAGTAAAACGTAAAAAAAACAGATGGATTTCACCCAAGCTACTCTTACTATTTGGAGTATAAATATGAAATAAGCGGACGTCTACTATCATTTTGGGGGATTTTTTTTATTTTAGAGGTTTTTCCGTAATTTAAATTAGTTTTTTCTGGAATAAAAATCAATATTAAGTCTGAGCATTACTAAAATGTAAAAAAACAGATGGATTTCACCCAAGCTACTCTTACTATTTGGAGTATAAATATGAAATATGTGGACGTCTACTATAATTTTTGGGGAAAACATTTATTTTAGAGGTTTTTCTGTAATTTAAATTTTTTTTTTCTGAAATAAAAATCAATATTAAGTCTGAGCATTACAAAACGTAAAAAACCAGATGGATTTCACCCAAGCTACTCTTATTATTTTGTGTATAAATATGAAATAAGTGGACGTCTACTATCATTTTGGGGGATTTTTTTTTATTTTAGAGGTTTTTCTGTAATTTAAATGATTTTTTTCTGGAATAAAATCAATATTAAGTCTGAGCATTACTAAACTGTAAAAAAACAGATGGATTTCACTGAAACTACTCTTACTATTTTGAGTATAAATATGAAATAAGTGGACGTCTACTATCATTTTGGGGGATTTTTTTAAATTTTAGAGGTTTTTCTGTAATTTAAATTAGTTTTTTCTGGAATAAAAATCAATATTAAGTCTGAGCATTACTAAAATGTAAAAAAACAGATGGATTCCACCCAAGCTACTCTTACTATTTGGAGTATAAATATGAAATAAGTGGACGTCTACTATCATTTTTGGGGAAAACATTTATTTTAGAGGTTTTTCTGTAATTTAAATATTTTTTTTCTGAAATAAAAATCAATATTAAATCTGAGCATTACTAAAACGTAAAAAAACAGATGGATTTCACCCAAGCTACTCTTACTAGTTTGAGTTTAAATATGAACTAAGTGAACAATTACTATCATATTGGGGGGACAAAATAGATTTTAGAGGTTTTTCTGTAATTTAAATATTTTTTTTCTAAAATAAAAATCAATATTAAGTCTGAGCATTACTAAAACGTAAAAAAAACAGATGGATTTCACCCAAACTACTCTTACTATTTTGAGTAAAATGTCCAGAATCCGTAATTGTTTTCACAAGTAAGGGTTAAATTGCTCACAATAAATCCAGCTCAATTATTATTCAATGAATAACAATAAAAAGTTGATATAATTGGAAACCTTATTTAGAAATTGTAACTGATAGAATTAAAAAAGGTTTGGCTGAAAGATAAAATAATCCCTAAAATTGTAACTACGTGAATTGTGTGGTCCTCTGTGTTTTTAAATGTGTATTTATATTTATTGTTTTAATTAATTTAAATTTGTTTTTAATCATATTTATTTTTATATTTATTGATTCAGTTTTTATTCAGTCATTGGTGGAGCTAAGGATAGTATTTGAATCTTGTTTTTAATGTTTTTGTGCAGCGCTTTGGCAACATTTTTGTTGTTTCACCTCTAAAAGCTTAGTGGCCACATGTGTGGACAGCACCTTTTAGCTCTTATTTCCAAAAGTGTGTACACTACAGAATTGGGGTCATATGGCCACTTATGTGGACACTTATACTGCCATCTGGTGGTGTCAGAAGAGTATAACATACAATGGAATTTGGAAGAAAAAAAAAGTGTAAAAATAAAAAAATAGCATGAAGTACACGTTTGTGTACTTATGGACTAAGTACATCATATCAAAAGATGATTTTTAGTTTTTATTCTAGTTAGGGTCCAATAAGCCCAAATAGCAAAGAGAAAAAAAACAAGCATGTAAACAAACAGCTTGGGCCTTAAAGGCCTACTGAAATGAAATGTTTTTATTTAAACGGGGATAGCAGATCCATTCTATGTGTCATACTTGATCATTTCGCGATATTGCCATATTTTTGCCGAAAGGATTTAGTAGAGAACATCGACGATAAAGTTCGCAACTTTTGGTCGCTGATAAAAAAGCCTTGCCTGTACCGGAAGTAGCGTGACGTCACAGGTTGAAAGGCTCCTCACATTTCCCCATTGTTTACACCAGCAGCGAGAACGATTCGGACCGAGAAAGCGACGATTACCCCATTAATTTGAGCGAGGATGAAAGATTCGTGGATGAGGAACGTGAGAGTGAAGGACTAGAGTGCAGTGCAGGACGTATCTTTTTTCGCTCCGACCGTAACTTAGGTACAAGCTGGCTCATTGGATTCCACACTTTCTCCTTTTTCTATTGTGGATCACGGATTTGTATTTTAAACCACCTCGGATACTATATCCTCTTGAAAATGAGAGTCGAGAACGCGAAATGGACATTCACCGTGACTTTTATCTCCACGGCAATACATCGGCGAAGCACTTTAGCTACGGAGCTAACGTGATAGCATCGGGCTTAACTGCAGATAGAAACAAAAGAAATAAACCCCTGACTGGAAGGATAGACAGAAAATCAACAATACTATTAAACCATGGAACTGTAAATACACGGTTAATGCTTTCCAGCCTGGCGAAGCGTAACAATGCTGTTGCTAACGACGCCATTGAAGCTAACTTAGCTGCGGGAACTCACAGAGCTATGCTAACAACATTAGCGCTCCACCTACGCCAGCCAGCCCTCATCTGCTCATCAACACCCGTGCTCACCTGCGTTCCAGCGATCGACGGAGCGACGAAGGACTTCACCCGATCATCCGTGCGGTCGGCGGCTAGCGTCGGATAGCGCGTCTGCTATCCAAGTCAAAGTCCTCCTGGTTGTGTTGCTGCAGCCAGCCGCTAATACACCGATCCCACCTACAGCTTTCTTCTTTGCAGTCTCCATTGTTCATTAAACAAATTGCAAAAGATTCACCAACACAGATGTCCAGAATACTGTGGAACTTTGCGATGAAAACCGAGCTTTTTGTATTGGATACAATGGTGTACCAATACTTCCGTTTCAACCATTGACGTCACACGCATACGTCATCATACATAGACGTTTTCAACCGGAAGTTTGGCGGGAAATTTAAAATTGCACTTTATAAGTTCACCCGGCCGTATTGGCATGTGTTGCAATGTTAAGATTTCATCATTGATATATAAACTATCCGACTGCGTGGTCGGTAGTAGTGGCTTTCAGTAGGCCTTCAAGAGGTTAAACGTGCTATCAGGGCCGGCCCGTGGCATAGGCCGTATAGGCAAATGCTAAGGGCGCCGTCCATCAGGGGGCGCCACGTCAGTGCCACAAATGTTGGAGAAAAAAATAAATAAATAAATAAAAGTTGGTACTATTATTTCTAAATACAAAAAATAATCCCACGTTAATTAAAATGCAAAGTAAAGCCTATTTAATAGAAATATTATTTGTTACAACATTACGCCTACCCCCGCACGGTGCGCCCCCTCCCTTCCCTCCCTTCAACACAAGATGTCAAAACGGCCAAAACTGTCAGCTGCCCAGGGAAGAAAAAAGAGAAAAGAAGAGGAGAAACGAGAAAAAGACAGAGGTAGCAGGGAGGTAACGTTAGCCTACATGAAATTATTTGTCTGTTACAGAATGTGATAGTAACCTGGCTTTTTTAGCATTAAGCTAATGTTACATGATTCGGCAATTGCTAATCAATAAATAGCTAGTTCTGTTTTAACGTCGGGTTAATATTGTGGAGGGGGCTAAATTGTTATGGAAAATAATAATGTAATGTTAGGTAATTACAGTACTCCCACCTTACATTCCTCAGGGACATTTGTATTAGATCTTTTAAGCAGGTGTTTTTTGTTGACATTGTTATTGCTAATGTTTGCCCTGCAGGTAATAGTCACTTTTCCACCCCTTTATATATTAGGTATAGTTGTAAGCCTAGTTGTTAAAGTGCACATCATTAATGTTAATTAAGCAATATCACATGAGAGGGAATGCTGTTTTTTTAATTTGAGCACTGCTGTGATTTGGTTAAAGATAATCATAACATAACATTCTCATATAATATGTTAATTTGTCAAAGACAAAGCTATTCGGTTTCTTGTGAGTATATACACTTCACTGCCGATGTGGGGGGGGCGCCACCTAAAATTTTGCCTAGGGCGCCAGGTTGGTTAGGGCCAGGCCTGCGTGCTATACAAATAAAGTGGATTGGATTGTAACGCTTTATCCTATTTTTTACGGGATGAGCACATTAAAAGGGAACAGGTACGACATGTATAACGACAACATACTTAATGTGTGTGTAGCTAGAGGACCATTTCAAAAGTAACAATTGGAGTTTGGTTTGCCTACACACAGACTTTATCGGAGGCGTTGATGTCATGTCATGAAGATGATTATGCAGGAGAAGCAGAAGCAAGGCAGCAGAGGACAAGTCACACAATAAAGTCACACACACACAAACACACAACTACACACAGCATGCACGGTTACATACAAAGAAGTCAACAAAGTGCACCTACTTCTGTTTTTCTCTGGCTTCCCGGGTTTTACTGCTGCGGTTCTGCCGGTTGGAAGGCGGGACGGAGTGGACGGAGGAGCTCTTTTTGCTGGAGGAATGAGAGGAGTGGGACGAGTGGGACAAGCTGGTCCGAGACTGGCCCGCGTTGTGGTCGAACTGCATGAGGCAGAAGATCAAGTCCGTGGGCACCAGCTCGAACTCGTACGGCGGGTTGGTGATCACGTATCTGCCAGTGTCACAAGAGGGGAAGGAATGAGTGCAAGTAGTCCACGCGGCTTTAAAAATTCCAGTTTTTCTTGACATTTCTCACATTGCGGTACTTTCACTTTTGCATGGAAAGCGCTCGAGGCTAATCAGGCGGATTTAAAGTAAAAATGCAAAAATATAGCCTGCACTGGTTGCCGTTCCATCACGTGGCATTTGTGAAAGAACCGAAGAGCAAAAGTGAAACCAGCCACGATGTTGTTCTTTATGTTGCTGGTTTATGTAAATCAGGGGTGTCCAAAGTGCGGCCTGAAGGTCATTTTTTTAACGGGCCCCCACGGCACATTTTAAAAATACGAGGGAAAAAATGAAAAATATGATAAGTGGTATAAAAGAGCAAACAGGTGAAATGTAACAGGAAAATGTCGCAATGTTTACTCTAATAACACAAAGCTGCCATGCAGGCTGTTTGTTCTTTAAACAATAATAATGAATCAAAATCAATGTCAGTGTTTCCCACACATTCATTTATTTGTGAAAAAAAAAAAAATGAAAAAAAAAAAAATGAAAAAAAAAAAAAAAAAATTAAAACATTTTTTTTTTTTTTGTGGCAGCCTTAATTCTTTCGTGGCGGGCCGCCACAAGAAAAAATGTTTTACATTTTTTTTTTTTTTTTTTTTTTTTTTTTTTTTTGTGTCCTGTCAAGCTTCTCGGGCAAATCATATAGTTGATGTAGATGCCCATATCGGCTGGTCAGATTTACTTTACAAAAGAGAAGTGTAGGATCAAGATTTTTGGAGCTCTTTGTTCAGTGGATCAGATGTTTGATGAAGCTCTGTGTCTATCTACCACCACTAATGTTTTCTGTTTATTTGTTACTGACTGTGGCAGGACACCTCTGCCTCTGTTTCACTTTATGTTGCTGGTAAATAATATGGTTGTAGTAGTAGGCTAAAGTTAAATTAATTAGTATGCACTAATAAAGGGGCAGAGCTTTGAGAGACATATTAGCTTTTATATTTTTATAAGATATATTTTTTGTAAGAACCAGAATTAATAAACATATTTCAGTAAATAACTTATTGTTCAAATCTGTATATAAATATGTTGTAATTATATTGTAAAATGGATGGATGGATGGACGTTTAAAACAAAACTGTTATTATTCATTAGTAAGTATACATTTTTTGAGCCTTTTTAGAGAAAATCATATCATTTTAGTAAGTTATGCAAATTACTCGATGATGTCATGGTGACCACGCCCATAGCCACGCCCCCACCGCCACAGGTATCTTGGCAGTTTACGGGAAACACTGAATGTCATTATGAATTATTGACCTATTCAAGGCTCCAATTACGTCACATCTGAGATA
Source organism: Entelurus aequoreus (assembly GCF_033978785.1). NCBI lineage: Eukaryota > Metazoa > Chordata > Actinopteri > Syngnathiformes > Syngnathidae > Entelurus > Entelurus aequoreus. The sequence goes on along the minus strand of NC_084739.1, from coordinate 6,599,016 downwards.
TTTTTGGGGAAAATGTTGCATATTTTGTGTTTGCCATATAAAAAACTGAGCTGTTTTTTTATAAAGAAGGGCCTAAAACGAACAAACGAAAAACACAAACAACAATAAAACGTATAATTGACGGATAGATCTAAGGTTGATCTCGAGATTATTGTGTTAAAAGTAAACAGTAAAAAAAAAAAAAAAGAATTTATTTTTTAACACTAGATTTATTTGGATCCCCAAAAATTTTAGTGTGATTTGTTTTGAAGTGCCATTGCTCAAAAAATAATAATGAATTAAAATCAATGTTGTTATGAGTTATTGACCTTTTCAAGGCTCCAATTATTATATCATCTCAAATATTCCACTTAAAAATGTTATTGTGTGAAAATATTGCATATTTTGTATTTTTTCCATAAAAAAAACAGGGTTTTCTTTGACATAAAGAGCATACAACTTAAATCTTTAAAAGCGTTATATTGACAGATGGACCTAAAGTTGATCTGGAGATTTAAAACTTGAATAATAATACAAATAACAATACTGAATAATGACACATTTTTAATATTTTTTTGACCACAACCCTTTAGCCTGAGTGGAGGCCTAAATGTATATTTTTTATACATATATTGTATTGGTTTTTAAAATAAAACATATCAAAATGGCCCCCGCTTGCTTTGATTTTTCAGAATGCATGCCCTCAGTGGAAAAAGTTTGGACACCCCTGATGTAAATATTCCAGATGTCCGATAATATCGGCAGTCCATCATTTTTTGATGATTTAACCCCCGATTCCAACCCTTGATGCTGAGTGCCAAGCAGGGGGGTAATGGCTCCCATTTTTATGGTCTTTGGTATGACTCGGCCGGGGTTAGAACTCACAACTAGGGATGTCCGATAATGGCTTTTTGCCGATATCCCGATATTGTCCAACTCTTTAATTACCGATACCGATATCAACCGATACTGATATATACAGTCATGGAATTAACACATTATTATGCCTAATTTGGACAACCAGGTATGGTGAAGATAAGGTCCTTTTTAAAAAAATAATGAAATAAAATAAGATAAATAAATTAAAAACATTTTCTTGAATAAAAAAGAAAGTAAAACGATATAAAAACAGTTACATAGAAAGTAGTAATGAATGAAAATGAGTAAAATTAACTGTTAAAGGTTAGTACTATTAGTGGACCAGCAGCACGCACAATCATGTGTGCTTACGGACTGTATCCCTTGCAGACTTGCAGACTGTATTGATATATATTGATATATAATGTAGGAAGCAGAATATTAATAACAGAAAGAAACAACCCTTTTGTGTGAATGGGGGAGGGAGGTTTTTTGGGTTGGTGCACTAATTGTAAGTGTATCTTGTGTTTTTTATGATGATTTAATAAAAAATAAAAAATAAAAAAAATAAAATAAAAACGATACCGATAATAAAAAAAGACGATACCGATAATTTCCGATATTACATTTTAAAGCATTTATCGACATCTCTATTCACAACCTACCGATCTCAGGGCAGACACTCTAACCACTAGGCCAGTGGTTCTCAGCCTTTTTTCAGTGATGTACCCCCTGTGAATTCTTTTTAAATTCAAGTGCCCCCTAATCAGAGCAAAGCATTTTTGGTTGAAAAAAAGAGATAAAGAAGTAAAATACAGCACTATGTCATCAGTTTCTGATTTATTAAAATGTATAACAGTGCAAAATATTGCTCATTTGTAGTAGCCTTTCTTGAACTATTTGGAAAAAAAGATATAAAAATAACTAAAAACTTGTTGAAAAATAAACAAGTGATTCAATTATAAATAAAGATTTCTACACATAGAAGTAATCATCAACTCAAAGTGCCCTCTTTGGGGATTGTAATAGAGATCCATCTGGATTCATGAACTTAATTCTAAAGATTTCTTCACAAAAAAATAAATCTTTAACACCAATATTTATGGAACATGTCCACAAAAAATCTAGCTGTCAACACTGAATATTGCATTGTTGCTTTGTAATGTCAACACTGAATATTGTATTGTTGCATTTCTTTTCACAGTTCTTTTTGACAGACATTTTAGTGAGGGTCAAACCATCATGGCATGGGGGAAACTCTGGGTTTATGGTAATGAATGGAATAGCCTACTTGATTTGATGTTCAGTTTATGAACTTACATTCATATTTTGTTTAAGTATTATTCAATAAATATATTTATAAAGGATTTTTGAATTATTGCTATTGTAAAAATATTTTTTTAAAAATCTCACGTACCCCTTGGCATACCTTCAAGTACCCCCATTTGAGAACCACTGTTAAAGGAATACGGCAATTCAAAAAATATATTTTGAATTGGGGGGGGGGGGGGGGGGGGGGGTTTAATTTGTAATTTATTTATTTTTTCTCATAAAGAAATACAATCATGTGTGCTTACGGACTGTATCCCTGCAGACTGTATTGATCTATATTGATATATAATGTATATATTGTGTTTTTTATGTTGATTTAATAAAATAAAATTAAAAAAAAAAAAAAATAAAAAAAATAAATAAAAAAAAAAAAAAAAATAAATAAATATATATATATATATATATATATATATATATATATATATATATATATATATATATATATATATATATATATATATATATATATATATATATTTTAAATACATTTCTTGTTACCGATACCGGGTCGGGGACCACTGCTATATGAGACAAGAACAAACAACTTTCTCTTTTTTTCTTTTCTGTGCGTTCTAAATAGTGAAAAACAGGTAGTGAGGGTTCATACATCCTGCCTATAAGGGTCAACCGATATTTGTCAGTTTGACGTACAGTACAGGCCAAAAGTTTGGACACACCTTCCCATTCAAAGTGTTTCCTTTGTTTTCATGACTATTTACTAGGGATGTCCGATAATATCGGACTGCACGATATTATCGGCCGATAAATGCTTTAAAAAAGTAATATCGGAAATTATCGGTATCGGTTTAAAAAATAAAATTTTTACTTTTTAAAACGCCGCTGTGTACACGGACGTAGGGAGAAGTACATAGTCACATAATATCTACGGCTTTTCACACACACAAGTGAATGCAACATATACTTGGTCAACAGCTATACAGGTCACACTGAGGGTGAACGTATAAACAACTTTAACACTGTTACAAATATGCGCCACACTGTGAACCCACACCAAACAAGAATGACAAAACACATTTCGGGAGAACATCCACACCGTAACACAACATAAACACAACAGCACAAATACCCAGAACCCCTTGCAGCACTAACTCTTCCGGGACGCTACAATATACACCCCCCCCGGTACCCCCTAAAAATAAATAGCAAGGGGGAAGGCAAGGTACACCGTGGACAAGTCGCCACCTCATCGCAGGGCCAACACATACAGACAACATTCCAATTCACATTGACACATTAGGGCCAATTTAGTTTTCAAATTTTATTTTTGTAATTCTTTTTAATATTAAACTTTTTTTTCCGTTTGAATCTTGGTCATTGTTGAATTTATTTATTAGGGTATTTAATTAGATTTTTTTTTGCCATTTTTCTTTAAATATTAGGGCTGTCAAACGATTAAAATATTTAATCGCGATTAATCACATTGTTCATAGTTAACTTATTTATATATATATATATATATACACACACACACACACACACACACACACACACACACACACACACACACATATATATGCATATATAAGAATATATATACACATACGTGTGCATGTACAGTATATATATACAACACACACATATAAATATGTACGCACACACACTTGTATATGTTGTATATATACAAACATACACACAAGTCATACCAAAGACTATAGAAATGGGAACCATTACTTCCCTGCTTGGCACTCAGCATCAAGGGTTGGAATTGGGGGTTAAATCACCAAAAATGATTCCCGGGCGCGGCCACCGCTGCTGCTCACTGCTCCCCTCACCTCCCAGGGGGTGATCAAGGGTGATGGGTCAAATGTAGAGAATAATTTCGCCACACCTAGTGTGTGTGTGACAATCATTGGTACTTTAACTTTAAATACATAAAGTATATATATATATATATATATATATATATATATATATATATATATATATATATATATATATATATATATATATATATATATATATATTAGGGATGTCCGATAATGGCTTTTTGCCGATATCCGATATTCCGATATTGTCCAACTCTTTAATTACCGATACCGATATCAACCGATATATGCAGTCGTGGAATTAACACATTATTATGCCTAATTTGGACAACCAGGTATGGTGAAGATAAGGTACTTTTAAAAAAATTTGTAAAATAAGATAAATAAATTAAAAACATTTTCTTGAATAAAAAAGAAAGTACAACAATATAAAAACAGTTACATAGAAACTAGTAATGAATGAAAATGAGTAAAATTAACTGTTAAAGGTTAGTACTATTAGAGAAGCAGCACGCACAATCATGTGTGCTTACGGACTGTATCCCTTGCAGACTGTATTGATATATATTGATATATAATGTAGGAAGCAGAATATTAATAACAGAAAGAAACAACCCTTTTGTGTGAATGAGTGTAAATGGGGGAGGGAGGTTTTTTTGGGTTGGTGCACTAATTGTAAGTGTATGTTGTGTTTTTTATGTTGATTTAATTTTTTTTTAAAAATAATAAAAAAAAAAAAACGATACCGATAATAAAAAAACTGATACCGATAATTTCCGATATTACATTTTAACGCATATATTGGACATCCCTAATATATATATATATATATATATATATATATATATATATATATATATATATATATATATACATATATATATATATATATATATATATATATATATATATATATATATATATATATATAAATGATTAAACGATTAAAATATGTAATCACATTGTTCATAGTTAACTCATATATATATATATATATATATATATATATATATATATATATATATATATATATATATATATATATATATATATATATATATATATACACACACAGACAAACATATATATGCATATATAAGAATATATATACACATATATACACACAAATACATACTGTATTTGTATATGTACATGTATACATATGCAATATATGTACATGTATACATAAATATCGAACCCATGATTTTCTAATTGGAAGGCACCGGCACTAACCCCTGTACCACCGTGCTGCCTGAAGCAAAACAGTCAAACTTATTTCACAATGTACCTTTTAAAGATAGCACCTCAAGGTAAAACCTTTTTGTTTTAAACATTTAGTTTTGAACCGTTTAAGTTTAAAAAAAAAACGGACGCTTTTTCAACAGTAAAAATGGTCGATTTTGTGTTCCATGCACCAGCTAATGGCAGGACATTTTACCGTTTTGTGCAAGGGCTTGTCCCGCTTAGATGAGCATCTCTCAATCTGTAGATGCCAAAGCACAGCATGTTGTACGTCTTCAGTGCTTTACAGAACAAATCCCCGTAGCAGCCGCCATCCTGGTGAACACAATAACACACAACGTTTAGTCCTAATCCGCCGGAATTCAAGTTATTCCAAAAAAAAACGCAGTAAATAAACAGCTGCAGAGAAGTCCCACATCCACTAGTAGCTGCTGTGCGTGATCTCTGTTCTTCACATCCGATTAAGGACGGCGACCAGCCGAGAAGTCTGGATGTGCGCTGCCGGGGTAGTGCCAAAAATGGGTCATCTCCGCTTAACCGTCCCCTTACCCCCAAGTCGGCGAAGGGCCCGTCGTAGAGGGCCAGCTGGGCCACGCGACACCTGTCTCTGTTGGCCAGCGTCTGCGGCGTACTGTAGCCTCCTCGGAGGGCGTTCTCCTCGGCGAGCAGAGCCTCCAGCTCCGGCGTGGCTCCTCCTGTGACCAGCGTCCGGATCAGCGTGAGGATGTTGTCGTTGAAGTACGTCTGGGGAGAGGTGTGGCAGATTTTAAAACTAGTGTTATTCAACTGGCGGCCTCTGGGGCTAAATCCGGCCCAGGAACGACACCTTCGAGATCAGTTCAAAACCAGAGAGACAAACTTTAGCAGCAAATTCCCAAAAACTCTAGGGTGAGCTATAAACACTTTGGCAGAACTCTGCATTGACATTTTAACCTTGCTAGCAAACTTGTGCTTTTCATAACTGAGACATTCCTAAAGGCACTTTTGGTCCTCTCCTTTTTGTCAGTTTTTTCCTGTAAAGTGATACAAAGTGTTGTGTAGAATCATGTCTATGAATGTTCTCGTTCATCCGGGTCATTGTATTCTCAGGGCATTCAATCGATCGCAACTGGACTGTTTTGGGTTTGTATTAGAAGACGTTTCGCCTCTACAGGCCTGTTTCATGAGGGGTTTGCCTCAATCTCCTGAGGATTGAAGAAAACCCCTCATGAAACAGGCCTGTAGAGATGAAATAGTCTTGTGATTTTTTCCCCACACATACATATATATATATATATATATATATATATATATATATATATACTACCGTTCAAAAGTTTGGGGTCACCCAAACAATTTTGTGGAATAGCCTTCATTTCTAAGAACAAGAATAGACTGTCGAGTTTCAGGTGAAAGTTCTCTTTTTCTGGCCATTTTCAGCGTTTAATTGACCCCACAAATGTGATGCTCCAGAAACTCAATCTGCTCAAAGGTAAGGTCAGTTTTGTAGCTTCTGTAACGAGCTGAACTGTTTTCAGATGTGTGAACATGATTGCACAAGGGTTTTCTAATCATTCAATTAGCCTTCTGAGCCAATGAGCAAACACGTTGTACCATTAGAACACTGGAGTGATAGTTGCTGGAAATGGGCCTCTGTACACCTATGTAGATATTGCACCAAAAACCAGACATTTGCAGCTAGAATAGTCATTTACCACATTAGCAATGTATAGAGTGTATTTCTTTAAAGTTAAGACTAGTTTCAAGTTATCTTCATTGAAAATAAGGACATTTAAATGTGACCCCAAACTTTTGAACGGTAGTGTATATATATATATATATAGATATAT
>NC_084739.1:6566989-6589489 GCF_033978785.1 Entelurus aequoreus | reverse complement strand
CGCCTTCACCTCTGACCGGCGCCGAGCTACAGCTGATGCCCACACACTCCTCCCTCAGCAGCTCCAACCTAAGCACGCCCCCCCATTGGCTGCTGGGATGAAGCCATCACGACACCAAGCGGATAAATACACTTGGCCATGAGTGGGGGGGGGGGGATGAGGTGTTGAAGGTTATATTTTCCCCCCTCCCTCTCTCTCCGCCGTCTGCCTGCGTATTTATGTGATCTTTCATGCGGCGGCGGCATTGTCGAGAGATGAAAGAACGTCTCTCCGGCCCGTTAAAAAGTGGAGCTGGTGTCACCGCCATGACGCTAACGTTCTATACTTACTTCATTAAAGGAATCTTAAGTTGAACGCCGTCTACTTCAAATGAGGCGCGACGCCAACCAGCCGGCTTTGATGTCGGCGAAGCCGGCAGGGAGGTGGGATCAATGTACACGATCACTTCGTTTTACACGCGACCGCTCTGCAAAAACTGCTGCATCCACGGGAAATGTGATGCTCAAAAGTAAGCATTGCTCATTTCTCCGCACAGAGATGAGGCTCCTTTTTGAGTTTCCTCTCTTAAAAGCCAAACTGTGCCAAAATAATGTATTTATTTCAATCAATCGATCAATCAATGTTTACTTATATAGCCCTAAATCACGAGTGTCTCAAAGGGCTGCACAAGCCACAACGACATCCTGGGCTCGGATCCCACATCAGGGCAAGAAAAAAACTCAACCCAATGGGATGACAATGAGAAACCTTAGAATGGACCAGTCCATAGTGGATCTAACATAATATTGTGAGAGTCCAGTCCATAGTGGATCTAACATAATATTGTGAGTCAGGTCCATAGTGGATCTAACATAATATTGTGAGTCAGGTCCATAGTGGATCTAACATAATATTGTGAGTCAGGTCCATAGTGGATCTAACATAATATTGTGAGAGTCCAGTCCATAGTGGATCTAACATAATATTGTGAGAGTCCAGTCCATAGTGGATCTAACATAATATTGTGAGTCAGGTCCATAGTGGATCTAACATAATATTGTGAGAGTCCAGTCCATAGTGGATCTAACATAATATTGTGAGAGTCCAGTCCATAGTGGATCTAACATAATAGTGTGAGTCCAGTCCATAGTGGATCTAACATAATAGTGAGAGTCCAGTCCATAGTGGATCTAACATAGTAGTGTGAGAGTCCAGTCCATAGTGGATCTAACATAATAGTGTGAGAGTCCAGTCCATAGTGGATCTAACATAATAATGTGAGAGTCCAGTCCATAGTGGATCTAACATAATAGTGTGAGAGTCCAGTCCATAGTGGATCTAACATAATAATGTGAGAGTCCAGTCCATAGTGGATCTAACATAATAGTGTGAGTCCAGTCCATAGTGGATCTAACATAATATTGTGAGAGTCCAGTCCATAGTGGATCTAACATAATAATGTGAGAGTCCAGTCCATAGTGGATCTAGCATAATAGTGTGAGAGTCCAGTCCATAGTGGATCTAGCATAACAGTGTGAGAGTCCAGTCCATAGTGGATCTAACATAATAGTGTGAGAGTCCAGTCCATAGTGGATCTAACATAATAGTGTGAGAGTCCAGTCCATAGTGGATCTAACATAATATTGTGAGAGTCCAGTCCATAGTGGATCTAACATAATAGTGTGAGAGTCCAGTCCATAGTGGATCTAACATAGTAGTGTGAGAGTCCAGTTCATAGTGGATCTAGCATAATATTGTGAGAGTCCAGTCCATAGTGGATCTAACATAATATTGTGAGAGTCCAGTTCATAGTGGATCTAGCATAATATTGTGAGAGTGCAGTCCATAGTGGATCTAACATAATAGTGAGAGTCCAGTCCATAGTGGATCTAACATAATAGTGTGAGAGTCCAGTCCATAGTGGATCTAACATAATATTGTGAGAGTCCAGTTCATAGTGGATCTAACATAATAGTGTGAGAGTCCAGTCCATAGTGGATCTAACATAATAGTGTGAGAGTCCAGTCCATAGTGGATCTAACATAATATTGTGAGAGTCCAGTCCATAGTGGATCTAACATGATAGTGTGAGAGCCCAGTCCATAGTGGATCTAACATAATATTGTGGGAGTCCAGTCCATAGTGGATCTAACATAATATTGTGAGAGTCCAGTCCATAGTGGATCTAACATAATAGTGTGAGAGTCCAGTCCATAGTGGATCTAGCATAATATTGTGAGAGTCCAGTCCATAGTGGATCTAACATAATAATGTGAGAGTCCAGTCCATAGTGGATCTAACATAATAGTGTGAGAGTCCAGTCCATAGTGGATCTAACATAATAGTGTGAGAGTCCAGTCCATAGTGGATCTAACATAATAGTGTGAGAGTCCAGTCCATAGTGGATCTAGCATAATAGTGTGAGAGTCCAGTCCATAGTGGATCTAACATAATAATGTGAGAGTCCTTTTAATTTTTGGCGGCTGCAGACAGATTAGTTTTTTGTATTTTTGGTCCAATATAGATAGCTCTTTCAACATTTTGGAGTTGCCGACCCCTGTCCTAAGACAGCATTAACTTGGATGCACTTTAAAGTAGTCAGCGTGCAGCTTTCATCACAGTAAGATCTACTAATCCTCTAAAAAGGACTGGACACATGGTATTGTCGAAGCAGCACCCATCCCTAGCTGCTGGAAGCTGTGGTTTGTTGAGAAAAACGTGGAATTTCAACATGCACTGCGAGATTCTGAAGCATGATCCCCCTCCTTTTGAACAATAACATATTAGCTGAAATGTGAGGGGTCTACTTTATGAGGGGCCATTAGGGACATTGTTCAGATTTACCTCTTACATACACTACTGAAACACTCTTATACACACTACTAAAACACTCTTATACACACGACTGAAACACTCTTATACACACTACTGAAACACTCTTATACACACTACTGAAACACTCTTATACACACTACTGAAATGCTCTCACATAAACAACTGAAATGTTTTTCTCTCACCCACACTTCTGAAACACTCTTATATACACTACTGAAACACTCTTACACACACTACTGAAACACTATTATACACACTACTGAAACACTATTATACACACTACTGAAACACTCTTACACACTACTGAAATGCTCTCACATAAACAACTGAAATGTTTTTCTCTCACCTACACTACTGAAACACTCTTATACACACTACTGAAACACTATTATACACACTACTGAAACACTATTATACACACTACTGAAACACTATTATACACACTACTGAAACACTCTTATACACACTACTGAAATGCTCTCACATAAACAACTGAAATGTTTTTCTCTTACACACACTACTGAAACACTCTTATACACACTACTGAAACACTCTTATACACACTACTGAAACACTCTTATACACAATACTAAAATGCTCTCACATAAACAACTGAAATATTTTTCTCACACCCACACTACTGAAACACTCTTACACACACTACTGAAACACTCTTATACACACTACTGAAACACTATTATACACACTACTGAAACACTCTTATACACAATACTGAAATGCTCTCACATAAACAACTGAAATGTTTTTCTCTTACACACACTACTGAAACACTCTTACACACACTACTGAAACACTCTTATACACACTACTGAAACACTCTTATACACACTACTGAAACACTCTTATACACACTACTGAAACACTCTTATACACAATACTAAAATGCTCTCACATAAACAACTGAAATATTTTTCTCACACCCACACTGCTGAAACACTCTTACACACACTACTGAAATGCTCTCATATAAACAACTGAAATGTTTTTCTCTCACCCACACTACTGAAACACTCTTATACACACTACTGAAACACTCTTATACACACTACTGAAACACTCTTATACACAATACTGAAATGTTCTCACATAAACAACTGAAATATGTTTCTCACACCCACACTACAGAAACACTCTTACACACACTACTGAAACACTCTTATACACACTACTGAAATGCTCTCACATAAACAACTGAAATATTTTTCTCACACCCACACTACTGAAACACTCTTACACACACTACTGAAACACTATTATACACACTACTGAAACACTATTATACACACTACTGAAACACTATTATACACACTACTGAAACACTCTTATACACACTACTGAAATGCTCTCACATAAACAACTGAAATGTTTTTCTCTTACACACACTACTGAAACACTCTTATACACACTACTGAAACACTCTTATACACACTACTGAAACACTCTTATACACAATACTAAAATGCTCTCACATAAACAACTGAAATATTTTTCTCACACCCACACTACTGAAACACTCTTACACACACTACTGAAATGCTCTCATATAAACAACTGAAATGTTTTTCTCTCACCCACACTACTGAAACACTCTTATACACACTACTGAAACACTCTTATACACACTACTGAAACACTCTTATACACAATACTGAAATGTTCTCACATAAACAACTGAAATATGTTTCTCACACCCACACTACAAAAACACTCTTACACACACTACTGAAACACTCTTATACACACTACTGAAATGCTCTCACATAAACAACTGAAATATTTTTCTCACACCCACACTACTGAAACACTCTTACACACACTACTGAAACACTCTTATACACACTACTGAAATGCTCTCACATAAACAACTGAAATGTTTTTCTCTTACACACACTACTGAAACACTCTTATACACACTACTGAAACACTCTTATACACACTACTGAAACACTCTTATACACAATACTGAAATGCTCTCACATAAACAACTGAAACATTTTTCTCACACCCACACTACTGAAACACTCTTACACACACTACTGAAACACTCTTATACACACTACTGAAATGCTCTCATATAAACAACTGAAATGTTTTTCTCTCACCCACACTAATGAAACACTCTTATACACACTACTGAAACACTCTTATACACACTACTGAAATGCTCTCACATAAACAACTGAAATGTTTTTCTTTCACCCACACTACTGAAACACTCTTACACACACTACTGAAACACTCTTATACACAAGACTGAAATGCTCTCACATAAACAACTGAAATGTTTTTCTCTCACACACACTACTGAAACACTCTTACACACACTACTGAAACACTCTTATACACACTACTGAAACACTCGTATACACACTACTGAAACACTCTTATACACACTACTGAAATGCTCTCACATAAACAACTGAAATGTTTTTCTCTCACACACACTACTGAAACACTCTTACACACACTACTGAAACACTCTTATACACACTACTGAAACACTCGTATACACACTACTGAAACACTCTTATACACACTACTGAAATGCTCTCACATAAACAACTGAAATGTTTTTCTCTCACACACACTACTGAAACACTCTTACACACACTACTGAAACACTCTTATACACACTACTGAAACACTCGTATACACACTACTGAAACACTCTTATACACACTACTGAAATGCTCTCACATAAACAACTGAAATGTTTTTCTCTCACGCACACTACTGAAACACTCTTATACACACTACTGAAACACTCTTATACACACTACTGAAATGCTCTCACATAAACTGAAATGTTTTTTCTCACACACACTACTGAAACACTCTTATACACACTACTGAAACACTCTTATACACACTACTGAAACACTCTTATACACACAACTGAAACACTATTATACACACTACTGAAACACTCTTATACACACAACTGAAACACTATTATACACACTACTGAAACACTCTTATACACAATACTGAAATGCTCTCACATAAACAACTGAAATATTTTTTTCACACACACTACTGAAACACTCTTATACACACTACTGAAACACTCTTACACACACTACTGAAACTGAAACTACTTAGCGGACTTTGCTATGCAGAGATTTGGAGAACGTGTGTGGCTTGCTGAGTGGACTTACGGCGCTCATCAGAGAGTCCAGGACGCTGACGGCGAAGGCGGTGCCACAGGCGAAGGGCTGCGTGAGGTACAGCTCCGTGTCGGGGTCGTCGTCGTCGTCTTGGTCCAAGAATTGAACGTTGGAGTCGTTCACTGGAGACGGGCGGAAAACGCAAGCGGGAGTTACCGGAGGATGCGGTGGCGAGATGTCAACTTTGACGTATAGCGCTTTATCAACGGGGAAGGAATCATTGGCGGACGAAGGTAAAAGGCACCAAATATGACTCGATACAAGGAGGTGGAGGGTCAACAATTATCATTATTATGATAACTATACACTTACATATACATCTTTATAAATGGTTTGAAATAGGTCAAATATATATTTTTTGTAATTAGCAAAATATATATTTTTCTTTTATACAAATACAATCACAAAAAAGAAGAATGGGGATTTCAAAATATTTTTTAAAAATTATTTCCATGAATGCCATTTTAGTTTTAAATAGTAAGACTCTTGAACGCATCATAATAATCCCCTCAATTCCCCCCAAAAATGGATTAACTGGCTGGAATATAAAGACAATATAACATACATCCATAAACGTGGATGCATATGCAAAAGTGCAATATATTTATCTGTACAGTAATCTATTTATTTATATCTGCACCTTATTGATTTTTTTATCCTGCACTACCATGAGCTAATGCAACACAATTGTGTCCTTATCTGTACTGTAAAGTTCAAATTTGAATGACAATAAAAAGTTTAAGTCTAATATATTATACTAGATCTGTGTGGTAATGATGCTATATGCAAGTGTACTGTCCGCTATACTGCTAATATCGTAAGGTACATCTTTCAGGTGGTCTTTATAATATAACGTTGCATTTGGTGCACTTTAGGATTATAAATATTTAGAAATGTACTACAAAATTAAGTACCAATGATTGTCACACACACACGAGGTGTGGCCAAATTATTCTCTGCATTTGACCCGTCATGATTTGAACTAAACTGTAGCAGGTTAACCAGAATTTAATGTAAATATTTAGACAAATTATAACCTCTTCATTATAGTACTATGACAATCACAGATTGGTAGAATTTAGATTCCTTTATAGATTATCATTATTTTTATAATCGTGTGAGAGTCCAGTCCATAGTGGATCTAGCATAATAGTGTGAGAGTCCAGTCCATAGTGGATCTAACATAATAGTGTGAGAGTCCAGTCCATAGTGGATCTAACATAATAATGTAAGAGTCCAGTCCATAGTGGATCTAACATAATAGTGTGAGAGTCCAGTCCATAGTGGATCTAACATAATAATGTGAGAGTCCAGTCCATAGTGGATCTAACATAATAATGTGAGAGTCCAGTCCATAGTGGATCTAACATAATAATGTGAGAGTCCAGTCCATAGTGGATCTAGCACAATAATGTGAGAGTCCAGTCCATAGCGGATCTAACATAATAGTGTGAGAGTCCAGTCCATAGTGGATCTAACATAATAATGTGAGAGTCCAGTCCATAGTGGATCTAACATAATAATGTGAGAGTCCAGTCCATAGTGGATCTAACATAATAATGTGAGAGTCCAGTCCATAGTGGATCTAGCACAATAATGTGAGAGTCCAGTCCATAGTGGATCTAACATAATAATGTGAGAGTCCAGTCCATAGTGGATCTAACATAATAATGTGAGAGTCCAGTCCATAGTGGATCTAACATAATAGTGTGAGAGTCCAGTCCATAGTGGATCTAACATAATAATGTGAGAGTCCAGTCCATAGTGGATCTAACATAATAATGTGAGAGTCCAGTCCATAGTGGATCTAACATAATAAAGTGAGAGTCCAGTCCATAGCGGATCTAACATAATAATGTGAGAGTCCAGTCCATAGTGGATCTAACATAATATTGTGAGAGTCCAGTCCATAGTGGATCTAACATAATATTGTGAGAGTCCAGTCCATAGTGGATCTAGCATAATAGTGTGAGAGTTCAGTCCATAGTGGATCTAACATAATAGTGTGAGAGTCCAGTCCATAGTGGATCTAACATAATATTGTGAGAGTTCAGTCCATAGTGGATCTAACATAATAGTGTGAGAGTCCAGTCCATAGTGGATCTAACATAATATTGTGAGAGTCCAGTCCATAGTGGATCTAACATAATATTGTGAGAGTCCAGTCCATAGTGGATCTAACATAATAAAGTGAGAGTCCAGTCCATAGTGGATCTAACATAATATTGTGAGAGTCCAGTCCATAGTGGATCTAACATAATAATGTGAGAGTCCAGTCCATAGTGGATCTAACATAATAATGTGAGAGTCCAGTCCATAGTGGATCTAACATAATAGTGTGAGAGTCCAGTCCATAGTGGATCTAACATAATATTGTGAGAGTCCAGTCCATAGTGGATCTAACATAATAGTGAGAGTCCAGTCCATAGTGGATCAAGCATAATATTGTGAGAGTCCAGTCCATAATGGACCGAACATAATAATGTGAGAGTCCAGTCCATAGTGGATCTAACATTATAGTGAGAGTCCAGTCCATAGTGGATCTAGCATAATAGTGTGAGAGTCCAGTCCATAGTGGATCTAACATAATATTGTGAGAGTCCAGTCCATAGTGGACCGAACATAATAGTGTGAGAGTCCAGTCCATAGTGGACCGAACATAATAATGTGAGAGTCCAGTCCATAGTGGATCTAACATTATAGTGAGAGTCCAGTCCATAGTGGATCTAACATAATAATGTGAGAGTCCAGTCCATAGTGGATCTAACATAATAGTGAGAGTCCAGTCCATAGTGGATCTAACATAATAGTTAGAGTCCAGTCCATAGTGGATCTAACATAATAGTGAGAGTCCAGTCCATAGTGGATCTAACATAATAATGTGAGAGTCCAGTCCATAGTGGATCTAACATAATAGTGAGAGTCCAGTCCATAGTGGATCAAGCATAATATTGTGAGAGTCCAGTCCATAGTGGATCTAAAATAATAAAGTGAGAGTCCAGTCCATAAATTATCATTATTTTTCATTAATAATATCTTTGTTGTCTATCAATGTAGTGGGAAGACATGTATTTTTATTTTAAAATCTACTGCATGCAGCATTCATGCCACATACAAATGAAGTAATTAAAAAGGATAGTTAAAAATAAGTACGATAACCATTGTCGAAGTCACTCATTTTGATTTTTTTTTTTTAATGTAAAATACACAAATTGTATTGAAACAAGAACCAATAATTTCTAGACATTTACGGTATTATTCTGAGACTTCAACAATGGTCTTTATAACGTCCATGCAGACTTAAAAGGCATGCTTTTGTTTTTGTCCATTTGATTGATGTGTTGGTCACATCATCATTTTTTTTTACCTTTTCCCTGAAAATGAATATAATCACACATGTTAAACCAAAAACAATAATCACATAAGAGTAGGAGTGCACCACATCCAATTCCTCCCAATTGCCATTCAAGTATCTGATTGGCTTCACAAAGACGGTTCCGAGCGAGAAGAAACACTTCTTTTTTTCTTTTTTTTTTCTGCACAAAAAGAAAGTTTGTTTTGTTTCTTTGGTTTGAAATCTGATTTCTTTGCAGGCTTGCTGATGCCAGGGAGCAGAAGTGTCAATCAACGAGACGAGAGGCTGATGCAAACAAGCCTGGTCCGAAGAACTGAGGAGGAGGAGGAGGAGGAGGAATGGGAGGGCAGGAGGGAGGTGTTGCTATGAAAACAGCCACAAGGACAGAGCCGACATGATCAAAGACCTTAGGGATGCTCTGCAAACGCAACTCAAGTGTGGGGGGTGGGGGGGAAGAAAAACAAAAGCAAAAAAAAAATAAAAAATCATTAAAAAGAAAAGGGCCTCAAACAAGACAGTCAATTTCAAATAGGAGGAAGAATCCAAATGTTTTCAAAGGGAAGCCATGAGAGTAGCGTGGGCCTGGACTTGCAGCCAGAGACATGAAGACAAGCTGATGAGGAGCGCGGCGGACGGACGGACGGACGGATGAGCGGGCTGGCGGGTGGGCGGCAGCGGAGGACGAGAGGCTCAGCTTACCCAACTCTGTTATCATTTGTATGTTGATCCCACTTTTTTTTTCCTGACTGAGTGCAACCGACGGCAGAGGTTTGGCCGGTTTGTCTAAATGGTGGCGAGGCAGCGCAGAGAGGGGAGAGATGGTGGCGTTATTGGAACACTTTCTGGAGGGCAATGATGGCAGCACGTTGGCCCTCGTTTACGCTGAAAACCAAATCGGATTTTTTTTTTTGCCCTCAAGTAGGGCCGATATTATCGGCCGATAAATGCGTTAAAATGTAATATCGTAAATTATCGGTATCGGTTTTTTTAATTATCTGTATTGTTTTTTTTATTTATTTTTTTATTAAATCAACATAAAAAACACAAGATACACTTACAATTAGTGCACCAACCCAAAAAACCTCCCTCCCCCCATTTCTTTCTGTTATCAATATTCTGGTTCCTACATCATATATCAATATATATCAATACAGTCTGCAAGGGATACAGTCCGTAAGCACACATAATTGTGCCTGCTGCTGGTCCACTAATAGTACTAACCTTTAACAGTTAATTTTACTCATTTTCATTAATTACTAGTTGCTATGTAACTGTTTTTATATTGTTTTACTTTCTTTTTTATTCAAGAAAATGTTTTTAATTTATTTATCTTATTTTACTAATTTTTTTAAAAAGTACCTTATCTTCACCATACCTGGTTGATATCGGTATCGGTTGATATCAGTATCGGTAATTAAAGAGTTGGACAATATCGGAATATCGGATGTCGGCAAAAAGCCATTATCGGACATCCCTACCCTCAAGTGACAAACATCGGATTTTTTTTTTTCGCACCAAAGTAGAGATGTCGATAAATGCTTTAAAATGTAATATCGGAAATTATCGGTATCGTTTTTTATTATCAGAATCGTTTTTTTTGGTTGTTTTTTTATTAAATCAACATAAAAAACACAAGATACACTTACAATTAGTACACCAACCCAAAAATCCGCCCTCCACCATTTACACTCATTCACACAAAAGGGTTGTTTCTTTCTGTTATTAATATTCTGGTTCCTACATTATATATCAATATATATCAATACAGTCTGCAAGGGATACAGTCCGTAAGCACACATGATTGTGTGTGCTGCTGGTCCACTAATAGTACTAACCTTTAACAGTTAATTTTACTCATTTTCATTCATTACTAGTTGCTATGTAACTGTTTTTATATTGCATATATCGGTTGATATCGGTATCGGTTGATATCAGTATCGGTAATTAAAGAGTTGGACAATATCGGAATATCGGAATATCGGATATCGGCAAAAAGACATTATCGGACATCCCTACCCTCAAGTGACACACATCGGATTTTTTTTTTCTCGCTCCAAAGTAGAGATGTCCGATAATATCGGTCTGCCGATATTATCGGTCGATAAATGCTTTAGAAATGTAATATCGGAAATTATCGGTATCGTTTTTTATTATCAGTATCGTTTTTTTGTTTTGTTTTTTGTTTGTTTTTTTATTAAATCAACATAAAAAACACAAGATACACTTACAATTAGTGCACCAACCCAAAAAACCTCCCTCCCCCATTTACACTCATTCACACAAAAGGGTTGTTTATTTCTGTTATCAATATTCTGGTTCCTACATTATATATCAATATATATCAATACAGTCTGCAAGGGATACAGTCCGTAAGCACACATGATTGTGCGTGCTGCTGGTCCACTAATAGTACTAACCTTTAACAGTTAATTTTACTCATTTTCATTCATTACTAGTTGCTATGTAACTGTTTTTATATTGCATGTATCGGTATCGGTTGATATCAGTATCGGTAATTAAAGAGTTGGACAATATCGGAATATCGGAATATCGGATATCGGCAAAAAGCCATTATCGGACATCCCTACCCTCAAGTGACACACATCGGATTTTTTTTTTCCGCTCCAAAGTAGAGATGTCCGATTATATCGGTCTGTCGATATTATCAGTCGATAAATGCTTTAAAATGTAATATCGGAAATTATCGGTATCGTTTTTTTTATTATCAGTATCGTTTTTTTTGTTTTTTTTTCTTTTGTTTTTTAATTAAATCCACATAAAAAACACAAGATACACTTACAATTAGTGCACCAACCCAAAAAACCTCCCTCCCCCATTTACACTCATTCACACAAAAGGGTTGTTTCTTTCTGTTATTAATATTCTGCTTCCTACATTATATATCAATATATATACAGTCTGCAAGGGATACAGTCCGTAAGCACACATGATTGTGCGTGCTGCTGGTCCACTAATAGTACTAACATTTAACAGTTAATTTTACTCATTTTCATTCATTACTAGTTTCTATGTAACTGTTTTTATATTGTTTTACTTTCTTTTTTATTCAAGAAAATGTTTTTAATTTAGTTATCTTATTTTATTTTATTTTTTTTAAAAGTACCTTATCTTCACCATACCTGGTTGTCCAAATTAGGCATAATAATGTGTTAATTCCACGACTGCATATATCGGTTGATATCGGTATCAGTTGATATCAGTATCTGTAATTAATTTTTTGTGAATGTTGGACCCAAATTGGCAGAGAGTATTGGAGAACATAAAGATATACAGAGTGGATGGAGAGGGGGAAGCAAAGTGCTACAGTCCATGCTTCTAGGAGATGTTAGTGAAAATGAAATTGTATCGGTGGTAACAAAACTGAAAAATAAGACATCAACAGACAGTGATGGTATAGACATGATAATTGTAAAAAAGACTATTGACTGTATCATCAAACCTCTTTGTTATATTTTTAATCTTTCTTTTCAAACAGGGACCTTTCCAAATAAAATGAAGGTAGCAAAGGTAATTCCACTCTTTAAAACGGGAGATAAACATAGATTCACTAATTACAGACCAGTGTCACTACTGTCACAATTTTCTAAAATAATTGAAAAAATATTTGTAAAAAAATTAGATAGTTTTATTGAAAAGAACATGCTGTTGAGTGAGAGCCAGTATGGATTCCGGACCAATAGATCCACTGCTTCAGCTGTAATGAATATAATTGAGGATATAGCAACAGCAACTGATAATAAGAAATACACTATAGGGGTATTTATCGATCTTAAAAAAGCATTTGATACTATAGATCATTCTATATTATTGTCCAAGTTGTATTCATTTGGTGTGAGAGGAGTAGTTTTAGACTGGCTAAGAAGTTATTTAGATAATAGACAAGAGTTTGTGGATTTTATGGGTAATACATCTGAACAAATGAGGATTGAATGTGGAATTCCACAAGGTTCGGTTTTGGGACCAAAATTGTTTATTTTATATATTAATGATATATGTGAGGTATCAAAGTTATTGAAATTTGTATTATTTGCGGACGACACCAACTTTTATAGTTCGGGACACGACTTAAAAGCATTATCAAAAATTATTGAACAGGAAATGATTAAACTTAAGAGATGGTTTGATGCCAATAAATTATCATTAAATGTAGAAAAAACAAAGTTCATGATTTTTTGTAAGAGGAAAAGGGAGGAAACGATCAAATTGTCAATAAATGGAATAGATATTGAAAGGGTTTCTGAACTTAGATTTTTAGGAGTGATACTGGATGACGGTCTGACATGGAAATCTCATATTGCACATCTGCGGAAAAAGATGTCTAAGAGTATTTTTATATTAAATAAGGTAAAATATGTGTTAGATTATAGGGCAATGCGTATATTGTATTGTGCACTTATATTGCCATATATCAACTACTGTGTGGAAGTGTGGGGGAACACATATAAGAGTAACATAAAGGCATTGTATCAACTACAGAAAAGAGCTATAAGGATTATTCATAAAGTAGATTACTTAGAACACACTAACATATTATTCATTAATTCAGGTTTATTGAAATTACAGGAGCTAGTAAAGTTACAGACATTATGTGTCATGTTTAAGGCTAAAAGCAAAACATTACCAGCAAATTTACAAAAAATGTTTGTCATCACTTCTGAGAATGAAGAGCATAGAAGAAAAGGTCATTTCCAACATCAGTATTCAAGGACAACTTTAAAACAAATGTGTATATCAGTGGTGGGGGTTAAACTATGGAATTCTCTTTATAATGAGATAAAAGATTGTAAAAATATATTCAAATTGAAAAAAATATATAAAGACAGAACAATAAAATCATATGGACAGCCATAAGTGTTTACATTTTGCTTTATATTTATTAATTTACTTGTTTTTTGCCTGGTTTTGTATCTGTTTTGTATCATCCTGTGAGGTGTACCTGTATATTACTTCTTTTGTATTTTTGTTCGGTTTGTACTTCATGAAGTTTTGCACTTGTGTTTTTTTTGTTTTGTTTTGTTTTGTTTTGTTTTCGTTATATTTGGATGTAATTGTTGGTTCACATATCATTAAGTAAGACTATGTATTATGTGAAGGGGGCAGGAAAATATAAGATTTTTCTTCATCCTGCTCCTTCTCAGGCATTGGTGTGTAACGGTGTAACTGAATAATTGTGGTATGGTTGTCTATCGAGGATGCACATCGGTGAAGGAGATAAATAAAAATGATGATGATGATGATGATGATGAAAGAGTTGGACAATATCGGAATATCGGATATCGGCAAAAAGCCATTATCGGACATTCCTACCCTCAAGTGACACACATCGGATTTTTTTTTTTCGCTCCAAAGTAGAGATGTCCGATAATATCAGTCTGCCGATATTATCGGTCGATAATCGCTTTAAAATGTAATATCGGAAATTACCGTAATCGTTTTTTATTATCAGTATCGTTTTTTTGTTTTGTTTTTTGTTTGTTTTTTTATTAAATCAACATAAAAAACACAAGATACACTTACAATTAGTACACCAACCCAAAAAACCTCCCTCCCCCATTTACACTCATTCACACAAAAGGGTTGTTTCTTTCTGTTATTAATACTCTGCTTCCTACATTATATATCAATATATATACAGTCTGCAAGGGATACAGTCCGTAAGCACACATGATTGTGCGTGCTGCTGGTCCACTAATAGTACTAACATTTAACAGTTAATTTTACTCATTTTCATTCATTACTAGTTGCTATGTAACTGTTTTTATATTGTTTTACTTTCTTTTTTATTCAAGAAATTTTTTTAAATTAATTTATCTTATTTTATTTTAATTTTTTAAAAGGACCTTATCTTCACCATACCTGGTTGTCCAAATTAGGCATAATAATGTGTTAATTCCACGACTGTATATATCGGTATGGGTTGATATCGGTATCGGTAATTAAGGGTTTGGTCAATATCGGAATATGGAAAACGGCAAAAAGCCATTATCGGACATCCCTACTCCAAAGTGCTTCAAATCAGATCTTTCCCCATCAGATTCAGGCCACGTCAAGAGTTAGTCCAAATCTGACTGGAATCTGATGTTTTCGAATGTGACTTTAGTCTGAACGCAATGCGACCTGAATGTGACTTTTTCGTCAGCTTTAGGGGAAGTGCGTCATTCATGTGCACGGGGAAAAGACTGCAAAAACTGAAATCTAAGTAAGATTAAATATCTCAAATAAGGGTGATATTTGCTTAATTTCTGCCTGATAAGAGAATTCTTCTCACTAAGCAGATTTTATGTTAGAGTGTTTTACTTGTTTTAAGGGTTTTGGTCCTAAATGATTTCAGTAAGATATTACAGCTTGTTGCTGAGATTTGATGACCTACAGGTAAAAGCCAGTAAATTAGAATATTTTGAAAAACTTGATTTATTTCAGTAATTGCATTCAAAAGGTGTAACTTGTACATTATATTTATTCATTGCACACAGACTGATGCATTCAAATGTTTATTTCATTTAATTTTGATGATTTGAAGTGGCAACAAATGAAAATCCAAAATTCCGTGTGTCACAAAATTAGAATATTACTTAAGGCTAATACAAAAAAGGGATTTTTAGAAATGTTGGCCAACTGAAAAGTATGAAAATGAAAAATATGAGCATGTACAATACTCAATACTTGGTTGGAGCTCCTTTTGCCTCAATTACTGCGTTAATGCGGCGTGGCATGGAGTCCATGAGTTTCTGGCACTGCTCAGGTGTTATGAGAGCCCAGGTTGCTCTGATAGTGGCCTTCAACTCTTCTGCGTTTTTGGGTCTGGCATTCTGCATCTTCCTTTTCACAATACCCCACAGATTTTCTATGGGGCTAAGGTCAGGGGAGTTGGCGGGCCAATTTAGAACAGAAATACCATGGTCCGTAAACCAGGCACGGGTAGATTTTGCGCTGTGTGCAGGCGCCAAGTCCTGTTGGAACTTGAAATCTCCATCTCCATAGAGCAGGTCAGCAGCAGGAAGCATGAAGTGCTCTAAAACTTGCTGGTAGACGGCTGCGTTGACCCTGGATCTCAGGAAACAGAGTGGACCGACACCAGCAGACGACATGGCACCCCAAACCATCACTGATGGTGGAAACTTTACACTAGACTTCAGGCAACGTGGATCCTGTGCCTCTCCTGTCTTCCTCCAGACTCTGGGACCTCGATTTCCAAAGGAAATGCAAAATTTGCTTTCGTTTCCACCATCAGTGATGGTTTGGGGTGCCATGTCATCTGCTGGTGTCGGTCCACTCTGTTTCCTGAGATCCAGGGTCAACGCAGCCGTCTACCAGCAAGTTTTAGAGCACTTCATGCTTCCTGCTGCTGACCTGCTCTATGGAGATGGAGATTTCAAGTTCCAACAGGACTTGGCGCCTGCACACAGCGCAAAATCTACCCGTGCCTGGTTTACGGACCATGGTATTTCTGTTCTAAATTGGCCCGCCAACTCCCCTGACCTTAGCCCCATAGAAAATCTGTGGGGTATTGTGAAAAGGAAGATGCAGAATGCCAGACCCAAAAACGCAGAAGAGTTGAAGGCCACTATCAGAGCAACCTGGGCTCTCATAACACCTGAGCAGTGCCAGAAACTCATCGACTCCATGCCACGCCGCATTAACGCAGTAATTGAGGCAAAAGGAGCTCCAACCAAGTATTGAGTATTGTACATGCTCATATTTTTCATTTTCATACTTTTCAGTTGGCCAACATTTCTAAAAATCCCTTTTTTGTATTAGCCTTAAGTAATATTCTAATTTTGTGACACACGGAATTTTGGATTTTCATTTGTTGCCACTTCAAATCATGAAAATTAAATGAAATAAACATTTGAATGCATCAGTCTGTGTGCAATGAATAAATATAATGTACAAGTTACACCTTTTGAATGCAATTACTGAAATAAATCAAGTTTTTCAAAATATTCTAATTTACTGGCTTTTACCTGTATATTGAGTAAAACATGCTTGAAACTATTTTGTCCAAATGTCCAAAACACACCCAGCAATGGCGGGGAAGAATAGGGGAAAAGGCGGCCAAAATGGTCAAAAGTCCCAATTTTGTCCAAAATACCTCCCCGGGTTCCAGTCCCACGAGTCCCGCCGCCGGCCGCACAAGTCCCGGGATGCAAAAAATGTCCAAAACGCACCCAGCAAAGTCCCACCGGAAGTGGGGGAGAAAAGTGAGAAAAGTGGTCAAAAGTCCCCAAAAATGTTCAAAATACCTACCCAGGTTTGAGTCCCACAAGTCCCGCCGCCGGCCGCGCAAGTCCCGGGATGCCCAAAATGTCCATAACACACCCAGCCGAGTCCCACAGGGAGGGGGGGATAAAAGTTGGAAAAGTTGGCAAAAGTCCCAAACATGTTCAAAATACCTACCCAGGTTCGAGTCCCACATGGAGTGCCACAAGTCTGGCACTCGAACCCGGGTGTGATTTTTGAACATTTTAACGACTATTCTCACTTTTCTCCCCGCCTTCCCGTGGGACTTTGCTTGGTGCGTTTTGGACATTTTGGGCATCCAAGCCGGCGGCGGGACTTGTGGGACTCGAACCTGGGTGGGTATTTAGAACATTTTGGGGACTTTTGCCGACTTTTCCAACTTTTATCCCCCCCTCCCCATGGGACATTTTGGGCATCCATACATAAGATTTTATATTTTTGGGTCCATTGAAGTTAACTAATTTTACTTGTTTTGGAAAATCTTGACAAGCCAAATATTCTTGTTCTATTGGCAGATAATTTTGCTTAGTTCAAATAAAATACCCCTAATTTTTGTATTTTTTTTTCTCGTTTTTGAACACTGACTTTTTGCAGTGCACATTGGCTCCGTTTACGCTGAAAACCAAATCGGATTTTTTTTCTGCCCTCAAGTGACACACATCGGATTTTTTTTTTTTTTCCGCTCCAAAGTGCTTCAAATCAGATCTTTCCCCATCAGATTCAGGCCTCGTCAAGAGTTAGTCCAAATCTGACTGGAATCTGATGTTTTCGAATGTGACTTTTTAGTCTAAACGCAATGCGACCTGAATGTGACTTTTTCGTCAGCTTTGGGCGAACTGCGTCATCCGTGTGCGCGGGGAAAAGACGCGGCACGCCAGCGGAAGTGGACGCTTCATCACGACATAATTAGGGCTGCAACAACTAATCGATTAAATCGATTAAAATCTATTATAAAAATAGTTGGTGATTAATTTAGTCATCGATTCATTGGATTTTTGCTATGCGCATACGCAGAGGCAATTTTATTTTATTTATTTATATTTTAATTTATTTTTTATTTGTATTTATTTTTATAAACCTTTATTTATAAACTGCAACATGTACAAACAGCTGAGAAACAATAATCAAAATAAGTATGGTGCCAGTATGCTGTTTTTTTTCAATAAAATACTGGAAAGGATAGAAATGTAGTTTGTCTATTTTATCCGATTATTAATCGATTAACCAAAGTAATAATCGACAGATTAATCGATTATCAAATGAGAAACAATAATCAAAATAAGTATGGTGCCAGTCTGCTGTTTCCCCCCCCCCAATAAAATACTGAAAAGGATAGAAATGTAGTTCGTCTATTTTATCCGATTATTAATCGATTAATCAAAGTAATAATCGACAGATTAATCGATTATCAAATGAGAAACAATAATCAAAATAAGTATGGTGCCAGTCTGCTGGGGTTTTTTTCAATAAAATACTGGAAAGGATAGAAATGTAGTTTGTCTCTTGTATCCGATTATCAATCAATTAATCAAATTAATAATCGACAGATTAATCGATTATAAAATCAATCATTAGTTGCAGCCCTAAACATAATAATAATAATAATAATAATAATAGATTTTATTTGTAAAAAGCACTTTACATTGGGTAAACAACCTTAAAGTGCTACAGTGTATTAAAAAAAATTAAATTAAAATAAAAAAATAATGAAATTAAATCAAAATAAAACTACAACAGCCTATTAGCTAGAACTAGCATGCATATATCTAAAAAAAGGCTTTTTTTTAAAAAAGAAGGGTTTTTAAGCCTTTTTAAAAAGCATCCACAGTCTGTGGTGCCCTCAGGTGGTCAGGGAGAGCGTTCCACAGTCTTCTTTCCAGGGCGGAATTTTTGTTGCATCACTAGCCACTGGTGCACAGATAATAGACTACCTGTAATATATGAGTATGGATTTTGATTTGATTGTTGAAGGACCGGAATTGATGCTCTGGCGTATTCGCTTACATGTTACAAAGTAAGTTGTTTATGTAAGGGAGTTAAAAAAATAAAGCTAACAATCCTTACACAGGTTGTTATGTATATCGTTTGCTGTTGGCGATCTACATCCTGCCCAGGGACTACAGTTTGAAATGAGCTAAAACTGGCACATTTACAGCAATGTTGATTAATGTGCATTGTGCCTATCCAATGAAACTATTAAAACAAAAATTAATACTTTCATAAACTTTATTACGACTTTTAGTCAGGTTTGATGTCCTATCCAATTTCTACCGTCTTCATTTGTTTATTAGAGTGGTTTAGGCTTTTTTTCTCTCCATATTCCTGTTATAAGTATATAAAATAATCATAATATAGCGGTTAGATATCATGAGATGTTATACTGACACCTAGTGACCAATACGTGTACTCTGCTTTCATCACAATCTGCTTATTTCTCTTAATAAAAACAACGCAATAGATTCGATTGATAAACGACTATGGGCAAAATCTAACGAATGAGATTTAATTATGAAAAACTTTAGTCGATGGCAGCCCAAATTATTTTTCATGGGAATATTTACAACATTTGAACATTTAGGGAGGGAATGTTGTAAATTAGTAAAGACGTGATAAACACGCCAGAGAATATATCTTTGATATTGCGGTTGCCGTTTGCTTGCATCATACTGAGAGCTGTTTCTAATATTGTGTACCCTCGTTTAACTAAGCAAGGTAACCGAAATATTGCAGTTCTGTAGACCGGTGTTTTTCAACCACTTGTCCGTGAGATACAGTTTGGTGTGCCGTGGGAGATTATGTAATTTCACCTATTTGGGTTAAAAAATATTTTATACAAACCGGTAATCTGCAAATAAAGTGCCGTTGTTGAGTGTCGGTGCTGTCTGGAGCTCGGCAGAGTAACCGTGTAATACTCTTCCATATCAGTAGGTGGCAGCAGTTGCTTTGTAAACGTCGTATCTTATGCTTGAACCAAAAATAAACAAAAGGCGAGTGCCCCTAAAAAAAGGCATTGGCTATGGAAAACGAAACTAAAACTGAACTGGCTACAAAGTAAACAAAAACAGAATGCTGGACGACAGCAAAGACTTACTGTCAGAATAATTGTATCTAAATTATCACAAAACTTTGTGTTGCCATGAGTTCCCGGCGAGAAGACAAAAGTCTTTGATCCTACCAAGCAATAGGCTTGTAAAACTCCACTGTGTAGGATGGGGAGTGACATGAAAGTGTTCTGTTTCTTTGATGTATATAATCCACAGAAATATTTTGTCTTGACCCGAGAACTACAAAGCGGATAGGAAGCAGGACGAGACTCCCCTCCAGGCAACCTTTTCTTTGAACTGTTTTACCACCTTTTCTTGGAACTGTTCTGTAACCAAAGGCGATGGCTGTTTACGACCCCCCTCCCTTAGAAACAGCTGTTGCCATGTAATCAGGGAAAGTCCAAATAAAAGAGGAGGCGTACAATCTTTCGTCAGAGCGTGGTGGAACTGTGCAAAGAGTACAGTCCAGACGTTTCTCCTCATTGAGCCAAATTTAATTCTGTCTCTGTTTAATTCCTTGCTTCTTGTCTTGTTCAATAGATGTCATCCGTGTTTGAACCTGACACTGAACAGCGTGTAGAGCAGACGGCGTCCACATGACACGACAATCAACAATGTCCCCACAAAGACGGATAGCAACAACTGTATTAGTCTTGATTGCTAAAACAAAGCAGACGCAGGGAACGGCGCTCAAAGGAAGACATGAAACTGCTACAGGAAAATGCCAACAAAACAGGAAAAGCCACCAAAATAGGAGTGCAAGACACCACACACAGGAAAACACCAACAAACTGACAGTAAACCTACTTTGAGACAAGAGCTATGGTTATGCATGCTTGGTTATGGTTTGAATTCATATCCAACAATTGCAACAATGGACTTTTGACTGTCAATATCAACTACCGAGTTTACATTTTTAATGTTTTCTGCTGGTGGTGTACCTCCGCATTTTTTTAATGAACAAAAATGTGCCTCGGCTCCAAAAAGGTTGAAAAAACACTGCTGTAGACGGAGCATTTTATTCCTAGATTCTGTGCAGATGTCCTTTAAAAATATATGAAAATACCAATCAATCAATCATCAATCAAGGTTTACTTGTACATAGAGATGTCCGATAATATCGGACTGACGATATTATCGGCCGATAAATGCTTTAAAATGTAATATCGGAAATTATCGGTATCGGTTTCGAAATTATCAGTATCAAAAAGTAAAATGTATGACTTCTTAAAACGCCGCCGTGTACACGGACGTAGAGAGAAGTACAGAGCGCCGGCCCAGTCACATAATATCTACGGTTTTTCACACACGCAAGTGAATGCAACGCATACTTGGTCAACAGCCATACAGGTCACACTGAGGGTGGCCGTATAAACAACTTTAACACTGCTACAAATATGCGCCACACTGTGAACCCACAGCAAACGAGAATGACAAACACATTTCGGGTAGAACATCCGCACCGTAACACAACATAAACACAACAGAACAAATACCCAGAACCCCTTGCAGCACTAACTCTTCCGGGACGCTATAATATACACCACCGCTACCCCCCAGCCCCGCCCACCTCAACCTCCTCATGCTCTCTCAGGGAGAGCATGTCCCAAATTCCAAACTGCTGTTTTGAGGCATGTTAAAAAAATATAATGCACTTTGTGACTTCAATAATAAATATGGCAGTGCCATGTTGGCATTTTTTTTCCATACCTTGAGTTGATTTCTTTTGGAAAACCTTGTTACATTGTTTAATGCATCCAGCGGGGCATCACAACAAAATTAGGCATAATAATGTGTTAATTCCACGACTGTATATATCAGTATCGGTTGGTATCGG